>NC_134811.1:47450396-47494450 GCF_046742065.1 Oratosquilla oratoria | reverse complement strand
GGGGTTATGAGGATGGAATAAGAAATGAGGAGGAGAGACGGATTATGGGAGATGAGAAAAAAGCTGGCATGAAGGATTAATAAAAGAACACTGGGATGGTTTGAGCATATGAAAAGAATGAATAAAGAAAAATTAACAAAAAATTGTGGAAGGCATAGGCGGATAGAGGGAAGACTGAAAATGGAATGGATAGAGGGAATGATGGAAGCCTCAAGTACAAGAGGAATGTCTGTAGAGCAGTGAAGGGAGATGGTAAGTGATAAGTGCAAATGGAGAGTGTAGATGGATAATTAAACTGACGAGGCTCGAAGGGTTTTCTTCTTGCTTCCTGTACATTCTCGATTGGATGATAGAGGAAGGTCGCTATGTAATGTAGAGTCAGGGGTAAATCAGTTTGAGGTTTCGGGCTCAGCTGTGAAGGTGCTGTCCCTTGCTGCATTGCTTCTTACCTCAGCGTTGGATGGGGACCAAGGATAACATTTCATTCACAAGGAGTTAAAGTAAAGGAGACCAAAATGGGTGTTGGATGGGCATGAAATAGGTGAAGGGTGGGTGTATGCTTTGGCTGGTCACTCCTCGTAAAAGGGAAGAGACTTATCGGGTATGAATGTATATGTGAAACATCAGAACGAGTATTTTCTCTACAATAACCAGCATTTCTGTTCTAAGAGAAACAATTGCACGGAAGAGTTGGAATCACACAAATTATAAACAGCTTTGTTAGTATGGAGGCGATATACACAGAAAGGAGGGTATGATAAAAGTTGAAAATAATAAATAAACAGTAGACCAACACTTGACTAGTTACATAGACCTCCAGTCATAAGGAAAAATGCCACTAAAGTTCCTAAAATATTGAGTGAATAAATCTTATGTAACTAAAGCCCAATACAGGCTATAAAATATGGAAACGACGGGTACAATCTTGATTCTCTGTATCACTATCTTACCCATTTGTGGAGGAAAGATTTGATTATAGTAAACTACTTGCTGTAATACTATGACAGTCTAACCAGAGTTTTATTCATTATCAATGTGAGTGACATGAATAAATATTTATCTAACACAAAACATTATTTACCTGAGAGATGTTTCGTATCCTATAGATAAAATCGTCTTAAGTTAGGGAAAATAAATTCGTTAAAGGTGCCACTGTAACGAATGATTACGAAAATGAAGATTGATGCTTCAACAAATTTCACTGATTAGTAGCTCACAGCTACATGATACCCAGCAACGGTGCTCAAGCCGTTGACCTCGCTAGGATTAACAAAGAACAAATGCCTGTGTTGCATTAGCGTTGCTCTGTTTATACATCAGCAACTAACTGCAGTTAAAGTAGTGGGACAATCGCTGGTTGTAAGCTATTCTTCTGTAAAATGATAAAGAAAACACAATAGAATTGAATACAGAGATATTTGGCCTGGTCGGTAGACGGTACATTAACCACACAATCCTACACTTTCAGATTAAGTTGAAGATTAAAGGATTACAAAGGATTACAAAGACGGAGCATGCCGAAAGGAGACCTTTTGGTCCATATCTAGATCGGATGCGAAAAAAATCACAATAAGAATAAAATAGTAAATAAAAACTATAATAACTATAATAGTATGAATAACAAATAAAATACATAAATAAATGCATAGGTATAGTTAAATAATAAACAAACAGGTAAATAGTAAATACTAATAAATTGACATATAACTAATAATAAATGAAAATCAAACAGACAAATGATAAAACAAAAACAAATAATATAAGATAAATTATAATCATTACAGCATCTTGCTTAGGTGTTTATCTAAATGATTCTTAAAGCTTCGAACTGAACTACATTGCACTACCTGTGCAGGAAGTTTATTCCATTCATTAACTACACGGTTGGCAAAGTTGATTTTGACGTCAGGATTCTATTTGTAGTTACCTTTCATTGTCTCACCAAAGGATTAATTGAGATGACGTCATCCCAGTTTGTTGTGATCTTTGTCGTTTAGAATAGCACAATCTAGCGTTAATCCGTTGAGAATATGTAAAGGGCGTCAATATTGTGCAGGCGTTATGCTACGTGTACAAATCACCCGGTTTAACCAGGTGGCATGTCATGGATCTGTGTATTTACTTATGTACACACGCACTTCTTTGTATATATACATATATGATTACTTAAGTATTAATTTACCTATTTTCTTATTTATCTATTTCTCAATTTATTTATTATTCATTAATTTATTTTATATGTATATATATATATATAAATATATATATAAATATATAATTATATATAGATATATGAATATTTATATATGTAAATACACCATTATGATACATAATATAAATAACTAAAAAATAATATATATATATGCTATATTTTATATATGCTATACTTTAAAAATACATAATGTACATACATATATAAATATAAAAAAATATATAAAAATATAACATAGCAAACTAAATAAAAATAATATATTAATAATATAATAAAATACTAAATATAATAAATTATAAAAAATATATATGGAAGGGACTAGTCTACTCGTCCCACCCTCTTCCTGGAAAACTACAAGGAATTGAAGCACAGAATCACTACCGTGCCTAGAGACTGTTACCCAAGACTGCTGCAGCGTCTTTCAATGTCAAATCCGCAACATGGAATCCCACATACCATTTAGAATTTCTCATTAAAAACTTGAGGAATAAAAATTTTAATGATATGTTGTTCAACATTCAAAGCCATATCCGAAGTTTCATTAAGCCTTCGCATATGTATTTTCTGTGCTATTTACATCTCCAATGATATAGAACAGTTTTTCTTAACACAACACCTGGTAATAAAATTACCCATGTAAACATTTTTAATCTCAATTTACCAAATAGGAAATTTAAAATTGTTGGAGTGAAAGCATACATATATAATTATATAGAATAAGTTCACGTACTAGAGGTCTGACACCATAAATCTTCACCATTGTACTATGGCGGACATCTAAATCTTTTAAGGGGGCACTTCTGCGACTGTTGGCTACACAGAAACACTCCAAAAATGATAAAATGCAGTGCGCAATGTTCTGATGCATTGCACAATAGTTTTGACACAATGGCGCGGAAGTGACAATGCCAAAGGTCAAATAAGATTAATAATAATAATAATGTAAGTGAACGTAGTACTGACAGTGGCAAAGATGCTAATGCCAACAGTAATGAGAAAATCAATAATGATAGTGACTGCAGCAAAAATAACATTTTCATGTACAACAACGACGTCAACTACAAAGACAGTGTTGGCTACATCGGAGACGATGCTGACATCAACAACGATAACGACAACGACGATATTTAAGACAATGGCGACATTAATGACAACAATGACAAGGAAGAAGTTGACGGTCGCACTAAGAACGACAACAATAGACGCGACTACGCCAACGAATCAACAACGGCAAAGACAACAATGAAGACGATGGCGAACATGACGCCGGAGACGACGAAGTTAACAATAATACCTATAATGGCGACGGCAGCAATGACGACCATTACAGCAGCGCTATAGGCGACGGTCCTAAGCGGCAGTGACGATATGAAGCTGCTCTTAATGACTTCGAAGATAAAAAAAAGTTAAATCTTCCCGGTCTCATAGCCTCAACCGAAAATGTTTCACCTTCATTATAATTAGAGAAACAGGACTGACATAGAGAGTATGTTAACGGGAACGGATAACAATCATTTCAATTAAGAGGACGGCCCGTCTTCGTGTGACTTCGTGATTGCTGAGTCAGAGATAGTCACAAGGAATGAAAAAAGAGAGAGAGAAAAAAAAAAGTAAATGGAGGGACTAAAACAAGTGAGGGAGGAAAACTAAAGAGAAAATGGTATACAAATAAAAAATTAAATATATATATATGGTAAATATCTATATATATATATATAAATATATATTTATGCTATATATATGTATCTATATATACAAATTAAATGTATGCATATATATATATATATATATATATATACATAAATATGTATATATATCTATATATATACAAACACATATATACACATACACACACACACACACACACACACACACACACACACACACACACACACACACACACACACACACACACACATACAAATATATATAAATACATAAATACATATATACATATAAAATATATAAACAACACACATACATATAAACAAACAACCATGTATGTATATATATACATATATATATCGTAATATATATATATATATATATATACATAAATATATAAATTAATATATGGTGTAAACGCGAATAAGGACAACAACAGGAGTCTTAGTCTTGAGACATTATATTCCTGACTAGTTTTTCGCAGGTATAGCTTCTTTTCCAAGACTAAGACCCCTGTGTTTTCCATTCCGCTTACATCCACCAGTCAGAATGTACCACTCAACAATATATTATATCAAATCTACTATATATGTACACACACACACAACACACACACATCTCACAACACACACACACACGACACACACACACACACACAACACAATACACAGCACACACACACACCTTATATATATATATATATAAATATGTATATGTATATATATGTATATATATATAAACAATATAATATATATAACATATATATACATATATTCAGATATATATAATATACATAAATATGTATATACATGATATAACATATATGCTGACCCTGCCTTCCCTACCCATAAAGTAAGATATTGTGGCAGAATTCAACCAAAACCCCTCACTTTTACTCTGACAGTAGTCAATCAGCTATATAAATATATACATAAATATATAAAAATATATATAAATATATATATAGATATATATATACATATATATATATATAAATTAATATATATATTTATAATATATATAGAATATTTATATAACTTATATACAAATATATATTAAACATAACTATACATATATATATATACTATATATATATACATATATAATTATATTATCAAAAATATATAATATGAAATATCATTTATAAAAAGTACATCCTACCTTACCTTACCTACAACGTAAGCACGAATTCACACCCAAAACCACATTTTTAATTTTCTTTTATTATTTTTACTTCTGACAGTAATATCGCTAAATATATATGCATATACAAAATATCAAATGATATATATATATACGTATAGAAAGCTAGTACATATATATATAGTATAGATATATATATATTAGAAAGGAGGTAGAGGGGGTATAAGGGTATAGGTATAGGGGGTAAGGGAATTTGCTTATACATCAGCATGGGCAACAGGGAGGGTGATGATGAAGAGGATGATAGATGATGATGATTGATGATGCGATGATGACAGAGGATGATGATGATTACGATGATCTGATGCTAGACAGGAAGATGATGATTATGATGACGTACGATGATGATGACAAGATGTGGACTTGGAAGATGATGATGATGATGGACTTACAATATAAGATCATTATGAATGTAATATTGATCAGTAATAAACAATACACATATATAATGGCTAGATTCTACACATATCAATAATATCTATATTAATGATAATAGTCAAAACTACAAACCCCGGAGGAGTCTTCATCGCAGATGGTCTTACTCGCAGTCGTGGAGAGCCTTTCACAAGCGCCTTCTTTTCCCAACTTCGGGGCACGACGCGGGACTACAACGACGACGACGGTGGCTGCGGCAGCAGAGGACCTGGGCTGCCGAGACGGCCGAAGACATCGAAGGAAAAGAAAGACTTCGAGGAACCTGATCCAGCAGCGTCCATCGGGGGACATCTCACTGGAAGAAAGTCTTCTGCGAGAGGAACCACGGTTTTAATGAGCTCGCTGACGGCACAGGCGAAGGAGTAGGATGATGACTACACGTCCCGAGAGTGCTGACACCACCGAGGTCCTCGAAGACCCCCATCGGCGACGGAGTGGGAGGTCCGAAAAGGACTTATGACTAGACGTGCTGGGAGGGCTAACACCATCGAGGTCCTCGTAGTCCTTCTTCAGGAGATGAAACAGAGCATCTGATATGCACCTCGAAGGCTTACTGTAAGATATTGGGCCGCAGTTTTGAAAAAAAAAAAAAATAATGATAATAAATAAATAAAATAAGATAAAATAAATAGATATAAAATAAGATGAATAAATTAATAAATAAATAAACAAGTAAAAATCAATAAATAAGAATAGATAAATAAATTAATTAAACAAATAAACAAATAAAGATAAATAAAAAGTAGATAAGTAAACAAATAAATAAAATAAATAACTACTAATTAAAATAGATCAACCAAAATACACACTAATTCACTTAAATAACTAATAAAAAGAATATATATATATAAACCAGAATTAACTAATTAATTAAATAACTAATAAAAAGAATATAAATTTAATATATATATATATAATCAAAGTACATATATATAATATCTATAATACCTACAATATACATCAATATAATAATACAAATATATACATTCACATAAATACACTATATAACAAAAAAATATGTGGTGCACGTTCGCGCATGATTTAGGATGTCTGTTTCAAACCAAGAGCACCTCCAATGGAAGTGATTCAAGAGAAACCCACATAAGAAACGATGTCTTGGGAAATAAAAAAAAAATCAGGGTATACGCTGCCAACCACCCATTCGATTCTATATGAGGAAATCATATCTGACCCATAAATGGAAACTGCTCCTTTCAATTCAACGTCTGACGCACCGGTCCCCTTTTACCACAGTCCGTATCGCGCGCGCTGTTGGTCCTGGGTACGCGAAAAAGGACTATCCACCAAGTGGGGGTAGTAAACAGAGAATATAAGCCACCATAAATGCTGGGGCCACCAATAATGTGGGGGGTAGTAAAAGAAAATAAGCGAACGGTCTGCTATGTGTTAATTATTACACTGCCTACACGCAACAAAATATAGTAAGGAAAATACAAAAGTAATATTGCTGCTGGAATTTCCACCAACCTAGACAATCTATTGATCCTTAACAAAATATGAAAAAACATAAATGGGTATCACGAGACATTCTAATAAACAGTATATTTTACTTACATATGGGCATCACTAAGTAATGCCAACAGGCACGGTGGAAAAACGTAGGTTATTTTACGCTCCAACCTTCCCGGTCACTGTATAAGCCTACTATCCAATATTTTTGGTCTACCTTCAAGCACTGTGACCAACCTACAACCCCGTATTCTTATTATAGAACGATCACAAACAGAATTGTACTCTAAGTGTTTACACCCTCATAAAGCTAATAATATACGCAAAGATCGTTTAGCGTGAAGAACACTCCCTTAAACCCAATTTCCACATTATCCTTCGTTATCGGAATCATTTTTGGCATACAGATTTTAACACTTAATAACTAAACAACAAAACTATCTACCTACTATACACCTGCAACTAACTCTCTTGTAACTCACAACTCTTGACATTTTAGTTTTTCAATACTATCCTACAGAATCTTGTTCCATTACCTCTTAATCGTGGCTCGTCATTAGAAGGCCATCTAGCATTAAAGCGAGATTGCGCGGCGATCGTCACAAAACAGTCGTAAGCGACGGACGCTTCGAGTGATGTTGAGCTTAGAATTTGCTAAGTGTGAGGCCACAACTACGCCACCCTGTAGTATAATGTCGTGAGCCGCAATTTCATTTCTGTGCGAGTCTCATATCGAGTGCGAGCCCTCTAGCGATGCTACTCAGACTTCTCCTAAACTATTTTCTCACATTGTGCGTACAACACACAGACGCGCGCTGGCCACAAAGTTGTGGGACACGATCTTCAGTATACCCCAATTCTCTTACACGACTCTTGTTGCGCTACAAACACACATTGATATAATATAGGCCATTCAGCTCTCACACATAGTCCGCCTATAGTTAATGTGCACACGTTCAGACTGAGGGCATAGGCGGACCTACGGTCCCGCCGAGCGATAGAGACGACGTAGCGCGAGAGTCTGAATGTTCTGGAGCCTCGCGATACGTCTTCTCTTTCTCTAACCAAAATCAGCTGCAAATACATCTACTCGCATGCCTATCTATTCTCTCTCTTATGCTTCTCCCTTACAATCCGATATTTCTCTCTCTGCGTAAGCGCGCTCTCCTCAGTCTCACACACAGATTGACTTGAGCATACGTGGCTCGACATCAACAGTGAGCGAGACTAAATTTTCGCGAGTGATACACTATTTGACACAGCATCTATCTCTCACAGTATGCTTCATTGTTCTCAGATATATACTGCGCGCGCGTTTCTCCGCACTTCCACTCTATCCCTTCTCCTCAATACTCACTCTCTCATCTAGCGCGCCACATAAATAGAATCACATTCATAAGCACGCGACACTATCACCACACACAAATACCAATCACTCACTTCAAATATTCCTTGCTCACACCTCTCCTTCAGAGATACTCTTCGAGACTCATCCGCTCCCTCAGAATCAAGTTCACAACAAGTGACAACACGAGTGCGAGCATCTCGAGAGCACACGTCCACAATAGGCTACGTCTCTTACTAAGTGTGAGCGCTGCTGAGCGCCGCGTTTCCATACATTCTCTATGTCAACGAGATCACAACTATCTCATACGCCTGCTCAAACACACAGGACACGATAGCGATTACACTCTTTACTGATAGCTAGACCTATCAGTCATCATTCTCACCTCCGAGCCACAGTCCTCGATACGCTCATCCCGCGTTCACTCTATCTTCGCGCACACACCATATAGGGAGTCACACTCAGTCACATGTGAGCTCGGATGTCCTCACGCGTGAGCGAGATCGTAACTCTCCTCTCATTCGTTCCCTCACACACAAGGCATCAAGAGTACTTCTTGGGCGTCGCGTACAATTGTCCCCTTTACATTCTGCGAGTCACCTCTGAACTGGACCATCTTGTGCGCATCCGTCTCTGGAACGAGATCGAGACCATACTGTGAGACTAGCAGGCAACAGAAAGCGAGTCTTCTCTTTGACTGCGCCCTTTCGCGCACCCCATCTTACGAGCTAGGCACACTCACCTAGTTCTTCCACTACATGCCTGTAGATAGTCACAACACATCCTGGCGTTGACAACTTCAAAGCAAGATTTGACACACTGCTCACGGTCGTCTGCGACAGTCTCTACACATACTGCGTCTCAAGCGGGCATAGCGATTGTGAGACAGACATGGGATCACATTGATCAACTAATCTGCTGACAGAGCTATGACGTCAATGAGAATATGACTCACCGATATTATATCTCCATACTCTACACAGTCGATCCCACACAACAAAATTGCTATGGCGTAACACCATCATCCGATATTTAGAGATCTACAATTGATTCCCCTCTCAACTTCAATTGCTTTCGTATATAAGTAGTCTCAGTGCTGGGTGGGGGGCTGTGGGGGTGGTGGGGAGGGGGGGGGGGGGGGGTATGCACACACCTAAAACACAGGGTTGAAGGTGAGAGTCTCTATAGTATCGTTTGAGTACTAGACAAATTAAAGTTGAGAAGGTTTTGTAGGGGTAAAAAATGTTTGATGGGTTGTTAATGTAGTGAAGGGGTAGGGGAAGTAGGGTGAATGTTTTGTTGTTTTGTGTGTTGTTGTTTTATGTTTGTGTAATAATAGTTTTAAAGTTTGAGTTTAAAATGTTGATTGTGACATTCCAGAAATTGGGAGATTTTCTAACATTTAGGTTTTTTATTTGGTCTCTGATTTCCTTTTTTGTTATTTTTATTTCCTTCATTTGGGGGGAATTCTGTTTTTCTATTCCTTCACAGTTAGGTGAGTTGAAAACCGATTTGAAGTGGTTACTCATAATTTCTGCCATATCTTGTTCTTTTGTGTATTCATGACTTCCTTGGCATAATTTTTCTATTTCTTGTTTGTTTTTCAGTTAACCATTCACATATCTGTAAAATAGCTTCGGCTGATCCTTACATTTTTCTATAATTTCCTTTTCATAATTTCTCTTTTCCTCCCTGTGTATTTTTACATAATCATTTCTTAGTTTGATGTATGTTTGCCATTCGCTCTTTTTTTTTTTTCTTTCTTTTTTCTATCTTTTCCGGGCTTTGTCTCTTTTATCCTTGGCTTCACTACATTTTTTGTTGTACCAGTTTTTTATATATATTCTTTCTTGCTTATGTAGTGGAACATATTTGATCACACCCTCATTATAAATTTCCTTTAGTATATTTCATTTCTCTTCCATCCTTGTTACCTCACTAAGGAATTTTTCCCAGTTTGCATTTCGAAAAAATTCTTTAAGTTTCTCAAAATTCGTTTTGCAATACATTGGTCTTTCTATTCTATGTTTCTCATTTCTTCTTAGGTCCATTTATTTTTTTCATTCAAATTCTATTAGTACATGGTCACTCTTTCCTAATGGTGTTTTGTATTCTATTCTATCTACAATTTTGGCTTCCGATGTGAGTACTAAATCCAGTCCCGAAGGTTCCTCATTGTTTCTGTATCTGGTATTTTCCTTTATCCATTGGGTCAATGGTCATATCGAGTAGCATGCTGCCCTATATGTCCTCTCCACCCCTCACTGTCAATTCTTCCCAACATATTTCTTTGGAATTAAAATCACCCATAACTACTGTATTTCCTCTTTCTTTCAATATATCAGTTAGTTCATGTTTCGTATCTTCTAACAATTTGGAATGATCATGTTCTGTCCAGGCCTGTGTTTTAGGGGGCACATACACTACTATATATTTTCTACTTTTCATGTGGTTGTTTTCTTTCTTTATCATGATTGACTCTACATTATTTCTTCCTTCTGTTATCTTTTTCACATTTAAGTCTTTCTTGGTCAGAAATAGTACTCCCCCTCCTTGTTTTTCCTTTCTATTCTTCATCCAGCAGTTACATAGACCTTGTCCCACTGTGTTAGGTGATAGATTCCCTTTCAATTTCGTTTCCACTATTCCCATTATGTCTGGCTTTTCTGATGCCAGGTAATCATTCAGTTCATTCATTCCTGAGATAATTCTGTCAATGTTGGTATATGCTAATTTTAATTTTTTTCTATCCCTTCTTCTGTCTCTTTTGTTTCCTTCTTTGTGATATACCATTTTCTCAACTTCAGGTCCACTACTTTCCAAAAAAAAATCATTTTCATTCTTGGTTCTTTTTTTGTTCCTTTTGCTTCACTTCTAAGCTCTTTTTCTATTTTCTTTTCTTCTTCACTCATTTCTTTCTTTATCCATACATTTTTTAGATTTTCACTATTTGCTAGTTTTGTTGTTTTGGATAGTACTTCCTCTGCTATCAATTGTGACCTAAGTTTTACCTTTAGTGGCCTAAATTGCTTTTCTTTTGAGTATCTCCCCATTCTGTAAGTTTCCTCGATTTCTTTATCCAAGGTTTGATCTTCCTCTTGAATCTCCTGTAGAATCCCTCTTGAATCTTCTGTAGAATCTCTTTTACAATCTCTTTTTCTTCCCTTTCTCTCTGGTATCTAGGAGTGATTGTGTTAACAGCACTGTATGGGTCAGAAACATGGAACATAAGAGAGGAAGAAAGGAGGAGTGTGAATGTGTTTGAGATGAGGTGCCTGAGAAGTATGATAGGTATTACTAGGCTGGATAGGGTGAGAAATGAGGAGGGGATGAGGGGAGTGGAGATGGAAAGGAACTTGGGAGATAGGGTTGACAAAAGAGTATTGGGATGATTTAGACACATGGAAAGAATGAGTGAAGAAAGACTAGTAAAAGAGGTATGGAAGGCAGAAGTAGAAGGAGTGAACATGAGGGGGTGACCAAGGATGAGATGGATGGATGGGGTAAAAAGGGTATTGAGAAAGAGGGGAATGTCTGTTGAGGAAGGAAGCGAAAAGACAGAAAATAGGGGTGAATGGAGAATGGTTGTGTATGGATGATGCTATGATGCATGGAAGGGAGTTGGTGGGGGATGGGGGTGAGGGAGTATGTATTTACCTAGTTGTATTTTACGGGACGAGAGCTATGCTTGTAGTGACCCGTTTTCATATCTCTCCGCATCCAGTTTGTTCTTAAAATCTTGTATAGTTGTGGCACTCACTGTTTCCCCATTAAGTTTGTTCCAGACATCAATCACTCTGTGTGGGAAGCTATTCTATTTCAAATCTCTTCTGTAACTGTCCTTCTTTAGCTTCTCTTGTCCTCTTGTTTCTCTTCTATCCCATTTTAATAAGTTGTCTCTATCAAGAACCTCCATCCCTTTCATAATTCTGTAAATGGTCAGCAAATCACCTCTTTCTCTTCTCTGTTCCAGTGTTGATAGATGTAATTTATCCAATCTTTGTTCGTATGTCAAATTTGAGAGTGTAGGTGCCATTTTTGTTGCTGCTCTGAACTCTTTCAAATTTCCTTTTTTTTTTGTACTAGGTGCCCATAGTGTCACAGCATACTCCAATTTAGGTCTTATCAGTGCAACCACTATTTTCTTTACCATTTCTTCATCCATGTAGTCGAAGGCCTGTTTCATTGATCTTAAGTTAAAAGTCTCTCCAACTAATTTATTGACATGTTTATCAGGTGTCAAGTCACTTGAGATAATCATTCCCAGGTCCCTTTCTGAGTTGACTTTTTTGACTTCCTTGGTACCAATTTTATATTGACCCAATATTCTATTTTTGTTTTTTTCAAGTTCCATTCTACAGTGAGTCCTCCTTATATGGTAATTCTTTTTATGGTAAATTCGCAGTTACGGTATTTGGTAATTGCTACCCTCGATTCTATTTACAATAAGAAAAATTTACAGATACAGTATCCGCTAGATATTTTGAAGAGGAAAGAGCAGGGAGAAGGTACATTTGCCATATCCTATTATTACATGTTATAATGGGTTTGGTATACGGTAATTTCAATTTGCGGTAAGGTTTTCAGGAACGCATATGTACCATATAACGAGGACTTACTGTACTACATTTCTTAATGTTAAAGTTCACTTCACACCTCTGACTCCATTCCCATATTTTATCTAGGTCTTCTTGTAGCGATTTGCAGTCTTCTGTGCTTACTCTCTTGAGTAATTTGGGATTATCAGCAAAGAAGTTCATGTAACACTTCACTCCCTCATCCATATCATTTACATATATGGCAAATATTAAAGGAGCCAATACAGAGCCCAATTGCAGGGTGCCACTTATCACATCTTCCCAGTTCGAGTTTTTGTCTCTAAGTACCATTCTCATTTTCTCCCACTTAAGAAATCTTTCATCCATTTCAGTAGCTTACCTTGTATTCCTCCTATTATTCCAATTTTTCTTATTAGCTTCTTATGTGTTACTTTGTCAAAAGCCTTCTGCAAGTCCAAGAAGGTGCATTTTGCCCAGCCATCTCTTTCTTGTATTATCTCTATCAATCATGAGTAAAAACATATTAAGTTTGTCGTACATGATCTTCCACTTCTAAAGCCAAATTGTTTAGGGTTTGATATTTTATTCTCTTCCAAGTGTTTGATGCATTTGCTCTTGATAAACTTTTCGTATATTTTTGCTACTGTGCTTGTAAGGGATACCAGTCTGAGGTTTGTAGGATCTTCTTTGTTTCCTCCTTTATATATTGGTACAATGTTTGCATCTTTCCAATCTTGCAGTACCTTTCCTTCTTTGAGTGAGAAGTCTATTATCTTGTATATTTTGTCCGTTTGTTCATCTATACACTTTCATTATCCAATTTGCAATTCCGTCCCGTCCATGCGATTTCCTAACATCTAGGTTTTTTATTTGGTCTCTTATTTCTTTCTGTGTTACCTTTATTTCTTTCATTTTAGGGGATCTTTCTTGTTGTCCATCTTACCAAATTTGTGAGCTCTCAATTGTAAATACAGTCATGAAATGTCTGATCATAACTTCAGCCATTTCTGTCATCTATATATTCTTTATCTCCTTCATGCAGTTTTACAATTTTGTGTCTTTTAATTTTTTACATATCTGTAAAAGAGTTAGGTTGATTCTTGCATTTGTCTTTAATATCCTTTTCATAGTTTCTTTTTTCTTTCCTGCGTATATTCACATATTTGTTCCTAAGTTTTATATATATCATATAAATCTCTTTTTGCTTCTTCTTTGGTACATATCAATTCCTTCCTTGTACTTTTCTTTAAATATGTTCCATTTGTCTTCCATCTTTGTTTCCTCTTTGGAAAATTTATCCCAGTTTGTGTTTTGGATTTTTTTTCAAAGTTTTACAAAATCTGTTTTGTTGTACATTAACCTTCCTTCTCTATGCTTTTCATTCTTTCTCACATTGTTTTGTTCTTTCAGTTAAAAATCTATTAGAATGTGGTCACTCTTGATGTCTTATACTCCATTTTGTTCATGATATCAGGTTCAGAAGTGAATACCAAGTCCAGTTTCGACGGTTCCTCATTGTTTCTATATCTAGTATTTTCCTTAACCCATTGTGTTCAGGTGTATTTGATGGTCATATCCAGCAGAATGGTGCTCCAAAGTTCTTCTCCCTGTCTTCTCTTTTTCTGCATAAGGGGACAGAGAGGGGGTTTGCCAGTTAAATGAAGCAGCCTTGCTGTGGTTGTCCTGTGTTTTGCTACACTGCTTCTGACCCAGGGAAGTGGGTGAGATGCAGGAATGACCCATCATCCAGGAGGAGCCAAGATAAGAGGGAGGGAAGGGGGGTGAAAGGGAGTGGGTTATGTGGGGATGGAATGGGTGGGAGTGGATTTGATGCCTTTTTTTCTACTTCCTTTGTAAAGGGGAAATAACTATTGGTATATGTATGTATGTATAAATACAGGGTGTTCAGGATAAATTTGATAATTTTTTGATCTGTCATTTCAGAACCATTTGAAGGATTTAATAGTGGTAAAGTGCAATAGATAGCTGATTCTGTGTATTATTGGTGGGTATGAGAGCTAGAGAGCATGGATGACTGGAAAACTGGAATATTGGAAGAGAGTGACCTGCATCATGATGATTTGCACCGGATTAAAAAATTCGGAAATCTTAGCTGCAGCTCAGTGCTCCTTGAATACTGTGAAGGCTGTGAGATGTGAGCTGGAGAATTGCAACAAAGATGTGGAAGCAGTGGCTAGCAGGAAGGATCATAGCAGACATTCTGACTCTGCACAACAAAATTCATTGAGAAGCTCCAAATAAAGGTGCGGAAAGATCCAGGCAAGGCAATGCGAACCTTGGTGACTGTGAAGAAAGCGCTGAACAAGGATCTTTGCTACTCCTCATACAAGAGGCACAAGGGCCAACTACTCACTGCCTAAGAGAATTGCCTTGATGAAAGCCAAGAAACTCCTCAACAAGGTCAAACACCCAGTTGAACCAGGGATGCTCTGGTTCTTTTCAGATGAGAAAAACTTCTGCCAGGACCAGTTGCACAACATGCAGAACAGCAGGTGGCAGCCTACAGTCCACACAAAGTCCCATGCTTCATGAAGACTAAGTTCCCTCAAACTGTGATGGTCTTTGGGTGTGTTTCCAGTGAAGGCCAAGTTATGCCACCCCACATCTTTGAAGAGGGACTCACTTCAGATGGTTTTATATTGAGTTGCTGTTCACTGTTGTCAAGTGCTGGGTAGAGAGGGGGGCTGCAGGAAGACCATATTTGTGGCAGCAGGACTCAGCTTTGTGTCACACCTCTGGGAAAACCCAGAAGTGGTTGTGTGACAACTTCTATGACTTCTCCAGTCCCAACATCTGGCCCCCCAACTCACCTGACTGCAACCCCATGGACTATTATGTGTGGGGCGCAGTTGAAAAAGACACCAATTGTACCGCCTGCAACACCAAGGACAAGCTGATTGCCGGGATCAAACTGGTGTTGAGGCATCTCTGGAAGGACACCATGAAAGCCACATGCTGCAGGTTCAGGTCCTGCCTGGAGGCCATGGTGGAGGCTTCAGGTAGCTTTGAGTGAGCTGTATATGGTAAAAGATCCTCTAAGAGTTTGAATTTTGAGAATACATAATTTTTTTGCAAAGATATGACTTTTTTCTTTCCTTTCTGAAAAAGTGTCAAATTTATCCTGAACACCCTGTAGAGTTTGGTGTATCCAAACCAGGTATCTATATTTTTCTAATATCTAAGCAGACTAAAATTGCTGTGCAATTAAGCTCAACCAAACTTGAACCATTTTCAGTTCACCTGCATTCTTTTGGATTAGGAAAATATTCCTTTGAAATTAATTATTTATTTATTTATCTTTATTTTGATTAACAGGTTGGGCGTGGTGATCCTCCTCAGACCCCTATATGCAACCTCAACATTGCCTTGCCTGACAACATCCAACCTGAACCTGCGCCCTCTGAGCCTGACCTCTTGGCCCTCGAGAAGAAATACTCCTTCCTCTCCATTAGTGAGTAGCATTGGCTGACTCTTCAAGTGAAAGCCTAATTGTGATCCTTGTCTTACAATGTTAGCCATAGTTGCCCTCTGATAGTTATCTTTAGTTTGCCCTCCCTTTTTTTTTTTAATTTTAGTTTTTACAATTTAGATTATGTTGCTCCAGGAGTGAAGTAGTTTTGAATGTATTGAATACCAATTCATAAGAAAAAGGTGAAAAGATAATATAGAGATAAGTTCATTCATGGAGTTCAATTTATGACACATTTACCTTGTGAAAAGCATTGCAGTGGTCCCAAGACCATCTTATCCTGTCAGTTGTTCCAGCAATGAAACTCCAATTAAATTGCAATCTGTAGTAGGCACTGTGGTTCAAAAAAAGAAAGAAAAAAAAATATATATATATATATATACAAAATAAGTGTTGGTCATCAAGTGTACTGAAATACACAACTTGTATATGTAGTATATGTATTGATATAAGTTCGTGTTAGTATGAATTGCAATTGTTGATGTACATGACATGAAGAAGCTGCATTATTCCTCAATTTTATTTCTATTGCTTTGTACTTTTGAGTTCACTGTTTACGGTAATTGAATTAGAGGAAATAGATACAACAACTCAATTTAAGTAAATTCATCACAGTTTAATCTGTGCATATTTTGTACTGATAAATCATTTAATGAGGCAACCAATGTAAAGATATATAGTAATCCAGTGTGCATAGTCAGTGATGAAAGAAAACTCATGCACTACATCTAGAAATATAGAAATCCCCATTTTATGTTTTATGAGAATGTAGGTACCCCAATATTAGTCATTTGTCAAGTCAATAATTATCTCTCCCCAAAACTAACATCCACAATGAATCCCTGTGATTTAGTTGATTCCCTAACTGATTTATTAGATTAACAAGTCACCTTTTTTCAATATAAAGAAAAAAATCCTTTTCCTGTTAAAAGAACTTGATATCCAAGCCCTAGCCTCAGACATATGCCTCAATGAATTTCACAAACTATTTGGAGACAAGAATGACTTCTATATCCTCTCTTGCAAATTTGTCTCACCACTACCATCGTCATGTCCACCACTCCTGTATCATCATGAGTGAGTATGGTTTAGGAGTGAATTATATGTATTCTGTGCACCTTTGTTTGTATGGCTCCTAAGAATTATATCTGACATAATAGATTCTGGAGCCAGATTTTATTAGATACCTTACATAAAACAATGAGGTCATAAGCCATAATGTAATAACCTTTAACCTTACCCTGCGCCCATGG
The DNA here is from genome assembly GCF_046742065.1 of Oratosquilla oratoria. Taxonomy (NCBI): domain Eukaryota; kingdom Metazoa; phylum Arthropoda; class Malacostraca; order Stomatopoda; family Squillidae; genus Oratosquilla; species Oratosquilla oratoria. Next base: position 47,476,818 of record NC_134811.1, on the reverse strand, counting down.
TTTGAATTACTACTCATATTGGTGAGATGAGTTGGTGGTGGTGAGTGACTAATGTGATATAGTGCTTTTGGCTTGGCAGCGTTAATAGTTTGAGTTTTAGTTGTTCATCATAGAAGGCTTTTCCTCTTTTTATATACTTTGTAGTGTTTTATAAAGGTGCCAGTCAATATATGGGGATTTCTTGTGATTTTTGATGGAAACATAGAGGAATTTCCTTTATTAAATGATACATTTTGAATTCCAGTTGCTTTTTTTTTTGCATGAAAATTCTACATATATTTTTCATGACAAAAGGCATTTTTTCTTGTTACTCACTATATTCTATTTATACAGTAATATATAGGTTAACATAGGTAAAACATATTAATAACTATGAGTAGATACTGAAATAACTTTTGATTGTTAGAACAGTATAGACATTTATCCCTCTGTGGTACAAGTAGTAGTTATCGTTACTTGAAACTCATGTAGTCCATAGACAACATTAACAATGGAGGAATTGTAGATATCATTAGAAATATTGAACACTTGTTTATAAACAACCCTACTACCTTTTTAAATTTTTTCCATTCTAAAGAACTCAGAAATGGCATTTTTCCTCTTGGGACACCCAATGTTAAACAAGGTAAAATTGTCATAATCTTATACTGAAGCAAAATGTAAAATGGGTTGCATTTATCTGAGTTTTATTCTGATAAGTTAGATAGCATTAATGGAGTAATGGTTTGCTAATTTTTTGTATTGTATTAATTTCAAACATTTTCATCCCTACCCCTCATTAAATCCAGTTAAAGCAGATACGATTCACAAGGCAGATCTTCGCCTGTCAGACATATCCAACATGTTGGGGTCTGACTGGGTGGGTCTTGCAAGAGAATTGGAAATCACAGACTCTGACATCAATATTATCAAGTCTCAGTACCCAGATAATGCACCACAGCAAGCAATTGTCATGCTCAGATTATGGATGCAGACATCAGGCAATAAGGTGAGTTAAATTATTAAATTGTTAAAATCAGACCTTTTAGTTTATATCTTTTAATGAAAATCATTGTGACAACTGTATTTCCAGTTATGTACCTCCTTTTTCTTAGAGTGAATAAATGAACATGTGCATCTGTATATGTATGCCTGTACAAATGGCTTTCTCCTCCTTATAAGGAGAGTAACTGAGTCAAAGCACGCACCCACACCAAAAGACCTTCACACTGACCCTCTCAATTCAGCACTTCATTGATGAAGGGTCACCCTGATGTTCTGTAAAACAGATGTCAGAGAACCATCTTCCTACCATCTGTGTTCAAAACCCATCATCCCCCACATTTCCACATATGTAGCACAGAGGGGTTGACACTTGGTTGCTATACTAGGCCTAAGATCTCCCTTTATCAGCTTCGTATTTTGTCCATCTTTTTACACAAGGAGAATTAACAACTGGTGACTACTCCATTCTTGTTACTGCCCTGTACCACTTCTCTGAATATTAATTCTCATTTTGCTGAACCCTGTGGTGGGGGAAAAGAATACTGCTACCAAGTATTTCCATTTGAGTTGTATAAGGCAACAAAAATGGAATTGGGATAGGACTAGGCATCCTTCTCCCTGTAGCCCCAAAGGGGACTTCCTAAAAAATGCAAAGGCATAAGAGAGACTGGGAGGAGTTTTCCAACCAGTACTCTAAGGTTTGGGTCTTTTAATGTGTATGGATGTGGTACAGATGAGAATAAAAGGGAAGAGATAGGCAGTATGTTTGTGAAAAGATGGATGTGTTGGCATTGAGTGAAACTAAGTTGAAAGGGAGGGACAAGTTTGAGTTTGGAAGTGTAGTTGGGAGGATCTCAGGAGTGAAGAGAGGACAAAAGAGAGAAGGTATGGCTATACCAGTAAGTGAAGAGATAGATAAAAGTGGGGTGAAGTGGAAGGAGGTTTCTTCAAGGTTAATGTGGATGAAAGTAATACTGGGATGGGAGAAGTGGGTATAGGCCTGGTAGTAAGAAGAGTGTAGAGGAAAGGGTGACTTTTTGGATAGATTTAAATGAGTGCATAGAGGGCTTAGGGAGAAATGCCAATGTAGTGGTATTAGGAAACCTTAATGTTAGGGTAGGAAATGAACCAATAGACAGAGTGGTTGGGAAGTATGGAGTTGCAAGAAAAAATCGTAGTGGAGGAATGATGGTGAAAATGTGTCTAGAGAGTTGATGATAGCAAATACAGTGTTTAGGAAGAAAGTAAAGCATAAGTACACATGGGAGAGGGTGGTGCATGGAAAGGTGATAGATAGTGTTAACCAGGAGTATGGTAGAAAGATTTTTGGATGTACATGTTCTAAGTGGAGAGAGTGGTGGAATATTAGATAATTTTTTGGTGGAAGGTAAGTTGAGAGTGAAGGATAGATGGAGAAAGAGGAAAAGGACAGAAGTTAGGGAGTTGCTTAAAGTAAACTACTTAAATGAGAAAGAAAAGGAAAAGGAGTACAAGAAAAAGCTGAGAGAGGAGTGGGAGGGAGTGAAGGATAGAGTAGAATGAGGAATGGAGGAGGAATGGGGATGGTTCAAGGAGGGAGTCACTAGGTGTGCAAAGATGGTGTGTGGAACAAGGACAGGAGGAAATAGAAGGAAGGGTAGTGAGTGGTGGGATGATGAAGCAAAGAAGGATGTAGAAGAGAAGCAAGCATTCACAGATTTATTACAAAATAGGATGAGAGAATCATATGAGAGGTACAAAGAAAAGAGAAATAAAACATAAGATAAAGGAGGCAAAGAGGAGAGCAGATGTGAAAGTAATAAAAAGATGTTTTGGAAAGAAATTAAGAGAGGAAGAGGAGGCAAATCAAGCAGAGAAGAAAAGGTAAAAGGTGCAGATGGAGTGATGATAATGGAAGAGATGGCAGCAAGAGAAACATGGGCAGAGTATTTTAGGGAGTTGCTAAATGTGAAGGAGAATAGGGAGAGAAAGGTAGAAGCAGTGGGAAGCACTAAGAAAATGACAATGAAGAGTAAGGAAAATGGAGGAAAAATAAGGAAAGATGAGGTGAAGGTAGTTGTTAAGATGATGAGAGCAGGTAAGGCACCTGGATTAGATGGATGTCATGCAGAATGTCTACAAAAAGGAGGTACAATGATGGTGGACTGGCTGGTGAGATTATTTAGTGCTTGTTTAAGAGAGGGTAGAGTGCTGGGGGACTGGAGGAGTGCCTGTATAGTTCCACTTTACAAGGGAAAAAGGGACAAGTGTGAGTATAGTTAGTTTCAGAGGGATCATTTTGTTAAGTGTAGTTGGGAAGGTTTTTGGGAGGGTCTTGATTGAGAGGATTGGGAGAGGAACAGAGGGAGTAATTGGAGAGGAACTATGTGGGTTTAGGACAGGTAGGGATTGCGTGGATCAGATTTTTGTGGCAAGGCAGATATGTGAGAAAGCTTTAGGAAAAGGTAAGGATATTTTTTTTGGCCTTTATGGATTTGGAAATGACTTATGACAGGGTAGACGGGAAGGCACTCTGGGAGGTATTGCAGATATATGGAATAGGAGGAAAGCTGTTAAGAGCAGTCAAGAGTTTTTACGAGAATAGTAGAGCTTGTGTTAGAATCAGAAATGGAGAAAGTGAATGGTTTGAAGTAAATGTGGGACTTCATCAGGGATGTGTTATTTCACTTTGTCTGTTGAATTTATACATGGATAGGGTGGTGCAAGCGGTAAATGTAAGGGTAGTGAGTCAGGGATTGGATATGGTTAAAAAAAATGGAAAAAAGTGGATGATAAGCTAATTGTTTGCTGACGACACTGTGCTCGTAGCAAGATCAGAGGAGGGATTGAGGAAGTTAGAGACAGAGTTTGGGAAGGTGTATGAAAGAACAAAGTTGAAGATAAATGTGGGTAAAAATAAGGTGATGAGATGTACAAGGGTAGAAAGTGGCAGCAGACTGGAAGTGATATTAAGGGAGAGAAACTGGAGGAAGTGGATAGTTTTAGATATTTGGGTGTGAATGTGGCAGGAAAGGGAGGAGTGGAGATGGAGGTAGAATGTAGATTAAGAGAAGCAAGTAATCTTGGGAGATTAAAAAGTGTAATGAGAAATAGACAAATGGGAATGGATGCCTAGAGGAGATTCTATGAAGGAGTGATTGTGTTCACAGCACTGTATAGGTCAAACATGGAACATAAGAGAGGAAAAGAGGAGGAGTTTGAATGTGTTTGAGATGAGGTGCCTGAGAAGTATGATAGGTGCTACTAGGCTGGATAGAGTGAGAAACAAGGAGGTGAGGAGGAGAACAGGTGGAAAGGGAGTTGGAAGATAGGGTTGATGAAAGAATATTGGGATGGTTTAGACACATGGAAAGAATGAGTGAAGAAAGATTAGTAAAAGAGGTGTGCAGAGGGAAGGAGTGAACCTAAGGGGGTGACCAAGGATGAGATGGATGGACAGGGTAAAAGGGGCATTGAAAAAGAGGGATATGTCTGTTGAGGAAGGATGGGAGAAGACAGAAAATAGGGGTGAATGGAGAATGGTTGTGTATGGATGAAGCTATGATGCATGAAATGGAATTGGTGGGGGATGGGGGGTGAGGGAGTATGTGTGAATGATATTTGATGCAGCCTGAAGGGATATCTCCCCGTCTTCACCATTTCTGCAGGAGGGGATGGAGAGGGGGGGTCGCTGATTAAATGAAGCAGCCTTGCTATGGATATGCTGTATCTTGCGACACTGCTTCTGACCTAGGACAATGGATGAGATGCAGGGATGACCTGTCATCCAGGAGGAACCAAAATAAGAGGGAGGGAAGGGGGTGGAAGAGAGTGGAGTATGTGGGGATGGAGTGGGTGGGAGTGGATTTTATGCCTATGTTTTTTGGTTACCTTCCTTGTAAGAGGGAAAAAGCCTTTGGTATATGTATGTAGGAAGCTATATTTTTTTAGTCAGCAAAACTTGAAGCAACAATTATGTTTATTGTGACACCCTTGTGGGATTAGAAACATAGAGTCTGTGGTTTAAATGTTTGCAGAATTAGTTGTTTGTCTAGCTTGTTAAAGCAAATATCAGTACTTGTCAAGGTGACAACCTACAATTTGATGAAATAGAGAATACATATGCTTAGCTGCAGTGAGTTGATTGTGGGGTAGAATATATCCCTGCCTTTTAACATTTACTGGGAGTTAAGCTTATGTCAGGTTACACTCTATTGTTCAAATCCCTGCATGGAGGAGAAATAAGGAAGGATGAGGTGAAGGCAGTTGTAAAGATGATGAAAGCAGGTAAGGCACCTGGTCTGGATGGATGTCATGCAGAATGTCTGAAAAAGGGAGGTTCAGTGATGGTGGACTGGTTGGTGAGGTTATTTAATGTTTGCTGGAGAGAGGGTAGAGTACCGGAGGACTGGAGTAGTGCCTGTATAGTTCCTCTTTACAAGGGAAAAGGGGACAAGTGTGAATGTAGTAGTTTCAGAGGGATTAGCCTGTTGAGTGTAGTAGGGAAGGCTTATGGGAGGATCTTAATTGAGAGGATTAGGAGAGGAACAGAAGGAGTAATTGGTGAGGAACAGTGTGGATTTAGGATGGGTAGAGGTTGTGTAGATCAGATCTTTGTGGTAAGACAGATATGTGAGAAAGCTATAGGAAAGGGGAAGGATGTTTTTTGGGCTTTTATGGATCTGGAAAAGGCTTACGACAGGGTAGACAGAAAGGCACTGTGGGAGGTTATGCAGATTTATGGGATAGGAGGAAAGCTTTTGGGAGCTGTCAAGAGCTTTTATGAGAGTAGTAGAGCATGTGTTAGGATTAGAAATGGAGAGAGTGAGTGGTTTGAAGTAAAGGTGGGACTTTGTCAAGGATGCGTTATGTCGCCCTGGCTGTTCAACTTATACATGGATGGGGTGGTGCGAGAGGTGAATGCTAGGGTAGTGAGTCAGGGATTGGAGATGGTTAAAGAAAATGGAGAAAAGTGGGAGGTGAGCCAGCTGTTGTTTGCGGACGACACTGCGCTTGTGGCAGGGTCAGAGGAGGGATTGAGGAAGCTGGTGGCAGAGTTTGGGAGAGTATGTGATAGAAGAAAGCTAAAGATAAATGTGGGTAAAAGTAAGGTGATGAGATGTACAAGGGGTGAAAGTGGCAGTAGACTGGAAGTGAGCATTAAGGGAGAGCGACTGGAGGAAGTGGATAGTTTTAGATACTTGGGTGCAAGTGTAGCAGGAAAAGGTGGAGTGAAGGTGGAGGTAGAATGTAGATTGAGAGAAGCGAGTAAATGCCTTGGTGGTTTAAAGAGTGTAATGAGGAATAGACATTTGGGAATGGATGCGAAGAGGAGACTGTATGAAGGAGTGATTGTGCCAACAGCACTGTATGGGGCAGAAACGTGGAACATAAGAGAAGAAGAGAGAAGGAGTTTGAATGTGTTTGAGATGAGGTGTCTGAGAAGTATGGTGGGGGTTACTAGGCTGGATAGAGTGAGAAATGAGGAGGTGAGGAGGAGAACAGGAGTGAAAAAGGATTTGGGAGATAGGGTTGATGAAAGAATATTAGGATGGTTTGGACACATGGAAAGAATGAGTGAAGAAAGACTAGTAAAAGAGGTATGGAAGGCAGATGTGGAGGGAGTGAACATGAGGGGACGTCCTAGGATGAGGTGGATGGATGGGGTGAAGGGGGCTTTGGGGAAGAGGGGAATGTCTGTTGAGGAAGGAAGGGAGAGGACGGAAGACAGAGGTGAGTGGAGAATGGTTGTATATGGATGATGTTGTGATTGCATGAGGGGGTGGGGTAGTATGTGTGAGTAAATTTTGACGCAGCCCGAAGGGATTTCTCCCCGTCCTCGCCTTATATGCAAAGGGGGACGGAGAGGGGGGGTCGCCGATTAAATGAAGCGGCCTTGCTGTGGATGTACTGTGTCTTGCGACACTGCTTCTGACCCAGGGCGGTGGGCAGGGTGCAGGGATGACCCGTCATCCAGGAGGTGCTCAGATGAGAGGAAGGGTGGGAGGGGTGTGGAGTGTATTTGGGGATGTAATGGGTGGGAGTGTTTTTGTGCCTTTCCCTTTTTGGCTACCTCCCTTGGGAGGGAAAAAAAAAAAGCCTTGGTATATGTATGTATGTATGTAAACTGTTGAAAGGCCCTGCCTTTGGTGGGGAAAGTTTGGGGTTACCCGAGGATTGAAGTGGTGTTCTTTTTTGTTACATACGTATGGTCTGCCATCACTCAGCTATAATTGTTGCAAATATTTCAATTTATAACCCAAAAAATTATGGATCATCAAACAAGAACTTTTTGGTCCATTGAACATTATCATATTTTGTTTGTCATGCTACACTTTCTATATTATCTCTGTTTCTTCTAACAGGCAACTGGTAACATCCTAGAAAAAGCCCTCAGAAAAATCAACCGTGAAGATATTGTTAATCAGTGTATTTTCAATGTAGAAGTTGTCACTGATGATTCTGAAAAGGCCATGGCCAAAGCCCGATTAGAACAGTCTGGGTTTTCAGCTAAAGTCAACCTTGACCAGTCTGGCTTTGATGCCTTGAGGGAGGAGCTGGGACCCTCAAGAGACACCACACTTAATAGAGATGTTTCCCTTGATGTGTCCTATGATGAGCAAGACATGATGAAGGTAAGCCTAAGTTAGGTGGTGCTGTTAGTTAACAGTGCATTTGAGGATAAACTAATTACATTGAAGACTTAGCTAGTTAGCTGCTAAAGGTGATATGAGGAAATTAGATTAGCTCAGATATGCCCTCCACTGCATGATGAGGCTGGCATAGAGATGTGCTTCTCTTTTGTTATGTGGCAGGTGTCTAAAGCTATGTGTGCTTTCTGCTGTTATACCATTTACCCATGTTTATTGTTTATCCATATGTGCACATGAATTTCCTTAACCTCAGTTAAGACTCAGAAGAACACATATATCACAAAGGGAATACTGAATATTTATCAATATATTTTGTTACTTATTGGCGTTATATATTGTATACAGTATATCATACAGGTATATATCCATGTAGGGGACCAAGTGTGGGTACCTGCCAGTGTTGGCACTTGGGAGATGAACATCAGAAAGAGTCATCTCCCCACTGCCTATCTTCAAAGCCCATGTACAACCTAACCTTCATCTGGAGGTGCAGCTCTATGTAGGTGACACTTAAGTCTCTGGACCAGGCCATAAGGCCTGTTTGCGGTACATGGTGACCCTGCAGGGTCAAGGATGTAATAGCTGAAGGCTTGGAGGCTGAGCTAATATTCAGTACTGTGGTTACACTGAGCTACACCCAGCCCCCCTGAGGGACTATCAACACATCTGTTCCATCTGTGATTCAGGCCAGGACAAATGGCCCCTCTTGGCTTGGAGAGGAGAGGCAAATCAGCTGAGGTGCCCAATACTGCACAGTCTGTAGCTGCTCCTCCCTTAGTGCCAAGGCAATGGGTGTGTACACTCTCCCATGACCTCTCAAACTGTTGGATTATGAATCAAACTCCATGACTTTCCTTGTTGGGCTCTGTGGTGGGTGGGGGCATGGGTAGACAAATGCAGATATGACATTTCTGACGTGAGGTGGGATTGCAAATGAAGCATGAGTACACTGAGCTAGGCTGGGGGTGAACTTCCAGTAGGCTCAGTGTAAGCAACTGGAACATGCTTTATCTCTAAGGTCAATCAGCCACACTTTTTACCATCTGACCTCAGGAAACTTAAATTGAATATAGGGTGCTTGCCATGAGGTGAGGAAACTGGGCAGTGGTAATGTCAGTAACAAGGGCTATACTTACTACTGGTTGGGTTACAGCAGTGGAACCTACCTTGGGAGTGGTGGTGTGGTAGCTATTGGCATAGCTAATCAATTAAAGGCTGCTGTTATGGTGGTTACTTCAATTGATGAGCATATGATGCTGGTGAGATTTGAGCACATCTTGGGCTTCATCTCTCTAATTGAAGTATATACTCTCACTGAAGTTAATGAACTTGAAGAGAAGCTGTTCTATGCTAAGGATCATTCTAGTTGATCAGTGCTAACCATAGAATATGCTTGTTATTTAGGGTGACCCCCATGATTTGTAGTATGCATGTGATACTGTCTCCCTTGTCTAGTACCGTATCTTAAAAAAAGCTGTTGAGGAGTGCATTGAAGGGGATCCAAGGCTGAAGAGTGCTATTGTGTGAGACAGTGGAAATATAGATATGAGTCATACTGTTGGATTGGCTAGGGACCCAGACCAATAGAGGAATTTGAAATGCTGGACTAGAACTCTTTTTTGGAGAGTTAATGTGATATATAACAAGGGAATTATTAAAGGTAAAATATTTTGAACACTTATATATACATAGTTGACCCTCTAATTGGCTAGCTTCCATTGACTGATGTTCAGGTGGTGATTACCCATCCATTGGTAAATGAAACTCTTCTCTCTCTGAGGAAGGACAGAGAGGCTGTAAGTTGAAGGGTGGAAAGGCAACTGGTATCTAGACTGTCAGTGTGGAGTTGTTTCGGGTGAGCCCATAATTTGTAGTATATATGTGATATTGTCTCCCATATCTAACTGGGAAAAGGGGCTACACAGTCAGCCAGTCAATTTGTTGCATTACATTTCTCATACAGGAAAAATGCAGCTCCCAGATAATTAGCCATGGCCATTTGTTTAGCCCACAAGTTGTGATTCCCCCCCCCCTAAAAAAAAAAAAAAAAAAACTAGTAGACTTGATTCTCTCATCAATTTTATCCAAGGATAGATGAGGCATGATAAGTAATCACACCACTAACCACCAGTCTCATGGTCCCCCTTATATTAAAAGCTGAGGTTAGGTTTTGATAGCGTGGCTTCAAGTTTTTTCTTTAGATGTATGAGTGGGGAGTTAAGTGGAAGGAAATGTATCATTAATAATTAAACATATTTATTTTCCTACCAAGGAAAAATTCAGTCCAGTAGGTCCTCCCATGAGCCACATAGGTTCAACCAGCCACATGCATCTTGTGTACATTCCCTAATTGTACATATACACCCTCTCCTCGTTTAACGATCTGCTCGGTTAACGACAACTCGGAGTAACGACGGGCTTTATGACATTCGTTTAACGTAAATCTCCCGAAGTCACGACGTCGTGTATGATAATTAAGTTGGCTGAGGCAAATTTGTATGATGTTATAAATGAACTTGTACGGTGGATATTACCTGTGAGGTAAAGTGTTCTGAAGCTTAGGTCTACATTACCATCCTGCAAGCTGAAAAAACTACCTGGGGTACAGTATATACCGGTAGTGGTAAATTTTTAGTTTCGACCAAGGGCGCAATATAGCAATAGAAAATTAATTATTGATTTTGTAAATTATAATGTATCAACATAATATGCAATTTTGTGAGCGGAAAAAAAGGTGCTAAAACAAATTTCGTAAGTAACGAAGTCATGTCGGACGAATGGTACACCATGTTTGTTATGATAGATGCCGATGTCGAAGAAATGAAAGGATGATAAATTCGTCTAACCTAAACTAAACTAACCTAACCTGTGTTCGATAAATCATTACCTGCAAATTAAATGTCATCTGGCTCGTCCTCATTGTCGTTGTCGTGAGAGATGTTGGCAGACGACAAGATGGTGTCCCGATCCTATGCTACCGACTTCGTTCATTAGCATATTTTCTTGTAGCATGGTATTTTTTACTTTCATTTCCGCCCACAAAATTGCATATTACGTTGATACATTTTAATTTACAAAATTAATAATTAATTTTCTATTGCTATATTGCGCCCATGGTCGAAACTAAAAAAATACCCCGGTATTCAATATGGAATGTCAGCAAACGTGGATTTGGTCATATACGGTAATTTCAGGAACCTAACCACCGTAAATAAACAGTAAATAAAGCTTTAATATACTGTATAAAAGAGGGAAAATACACGAAAATAAAGATACATGTATTGCTGGACATTGTACATACAGTACATGTACGTGTATGTATACACTTTCGCTTAACGACCAATTCGGTTAACGACGGCGTGCTGGTCTCAATTGTCGTTGTTAAACGAGAAGTTGTTGTATAATGAAATAGATGGGTAATGCAGGAAAAAGACTCCCACACAAGAGTTACCATTTACACATGTAATAATAATCACTTCAACACCTGTTAACAATGTAATGCACTCCTGTCCCACCCACAACAGTGAGACTGGTTGTAAATATATGTATCTCCATTACAAAATTAGACATCATGATGGCTGCATCTTGGGCAGTTGGAGTCATTTGCCATTTGCATAAAAAGGGACTTTGTAGAAACTGGTTCATTGCATGTATGGGGGAATTAATAAAATGAGGAAGTGGTATATCATAGTAGTCTGATTAGGTAATACAGTGATACATTAAATATAAATGAGTGTTAGAGAATAGGAAAGAAGAGAACAGGAATGTTGATCCCCCCCAAAAAAAAAAAAAAAAAAAAAAATAATAGAATGCTGAAAGAAACAATGAACAAAATAGGATAGAGGGTACAAAACCATCTCATTCAAGATAACTTTGCACCTCATGTATGTGCACATTCTAGGAATATATATCTGTATATGTATACTGTATCTATCCAAAAGTGGATTTTGTATTTACAAGGGTAAATTTCTTGTTCACCAGTTTGCCTTGATAACTTTTCATTTAGTCTGATGCAGGCTTTCAGAAAATTGTATTCAGTTATTTTAGAATGTGTTTAAACCTATTTTTTCCCAGTCACATATAAATTTTACCTTTTCCCTGAAATGGTATGAAGTGAAGTAGCATAAGGATTTCAGCAGAAAAAACAGAATGTGATTTGCTTTGCTCAGTATTTAGATAATAAAAAGGATTATTTGTTATAGAAAGCCATCATGCATAATAAGAATTCTTGGATTGTACATACACATATTTTCATACATATCAGTGTGCTGGACATGGTCTTGTGTGAGACTGAAAGTGATGTGTGTTTGTTAACTAAGCTGGTGTCTGTTGATCTTGCATGCGCATTTTTGCAGCGATTTAAGGAGCTTCGGGTGAGTCTTGTTAACAGCCCTATAAAGTAGGTTATTAAGAGCATTCAGTATGTAGTAATTAAAGATATTAATGCTGTGGTTGCATTAGAACATAATTCTATTTGTATTTCTAACACTGAATAATCCTTCTATGATTTATTATTTGATACATAAGATTGAAGTTTAAATTTGTTTAAGAAAGTCACAATTACCAAATTTGTACCTAATACAACGAAAAATATTTCAAACTGGATGGTCTTTGCTCAAACCCAGTTTTCCCCACAGTAAAGCTGGATTTCTTTTATATATACATATATGTATATATATATATATATATATATATAGATGTATATATATATATATATATATGTATATATATATATATATATATATATATATATATATATATATTTTTTAAACAGATTATATTTTTTGTGCTTTCCCTGTATTGGGATTTATTTCCTTTGTATTAGTATAAAGGAAGTAGGAATTAATTTTTTAAGATGCTGTTGAATGATATTAATTTTTGAATCTTGAATGAACTATTAAGTAATATACTTTTTCAAGCTTGAATTATCTGGATGATCCACTGATTTTACCCCTGTCTTATGAGAGTATTGGTAAAGGGTATTTCAGTGATTTTTAGTAGATATACAGTAGATAACTTTTTCTAGAAATAATTTAATGTACATAAAGTTAACTAGCATGGTAGTTTTGTTTTTACCAATCGCATAAATAAAGACTAACTTAAGATAAATATATTTCTCCTTGGGATCATCAAGCATATGTATCCCCATAGATACTCAGCTAATAGGTAAAAACTTTTTCCCATAGGAAGCAGAGAGCGCAGAAGAGGAGGAGGAGAACCAGAGACTTTATCAAGGTAGGACAGTATCAGTTGTACTTTGTAGCCATTATTTGTGATGAAAAAAAGCACCATGGTTATGAATAAATCACACAGTAGTTATAGATTTACATGATTATATTTAAAATACTTCTTTGATATCTGATTATTCTTCATAGAAATGGCATATATATTTAAACAACTTATTAAACTGCTGTGTGATAGTCATTTGTAACCATGTCTCCACAAATTAGGTCATGAATGTGGATTTTTATTTCTTTTTCTATACATGTAGGTAGAACAGTTCTAAAATACAAGTGTATACAAATTTCTTTAGGTTTGTAAAGGACACCAAGACCATGCTTTTACATATTGTCCTCATACTTGGACAGTGTAACCCATTTGTACTTTTGGGCTGATTTGTCCATACATAATAAAAGCAGACCTGTAAAAGCTTATAATTTGTTTTTGAAAATGATCATAGGACAAAAAGTTGTTTTATGTTATATAACTTCACTGGATTAGCATGGCACAGTGATGTATTCTCAGATTCCATTTATTTCTTTAGAATGCTATTTTCTGTTACTGTGGTGTTGTTACAGATACAGGAGTGCGTGCATCCCTGTATTAAATAAACAAAACAGTGTGAGTTCATTGGGTGATCTTACAATTTTGATGCTAGAAATGCAAATTTGTAGGGTAATTACATATATACCATACATACACACATACCAAAAAACCTTTTCCCAAATAGTAGATGATAGATATATCAAAACACACATCCACACATCCATAACAGAAAGAAGAACTTGTTCAAATAACACACACACACACACACACACACACACACACACACACACACACACACACACACACACACACACACACACACACACACACCTACACGGCTCAGTGGCGGATTGGTAAAGCACTGGCCTCACAAGCCAGAGAACCGGGGTTCGATTCCCCGGCCGGGCGGAGATAAGTTGGGTTTGTCTCCTTTCATGTGTAACCCCTGATCACCTAGCAGTGAGTAGGTACGGGATGTAAGTCAAGGAGTTGTGACCTTGCTGTCCCGGTGTGTGGTGTGTGAGTGGTCTCAGACCTACCCAGAGATCGGCAAATAATGAGCTCTGAGCTCACTGCCGTAGGGTGGTGTCTGGCTGTCTCGACAGAGACTGCAGCAGATCCGAGGTGAACACACACACAACTAGGTAAATACAACTAGGTAAATACACACACACACACAGAATTGAAAGCTATATGAGCTTCTTTGCAGATGATGCAAAACTATTGAAAAAAGTGAACACGGAAGAAGATTGTGAATCACTACAGAGTGATCTAAATAAAGTATAGGAATGGAGTAGGAAGTGGGAGATGGAGTTCAATACAAAAAAGTGTAGTATAATGGAATTTGGAAAAAGCAAACACAGAATAACAGGATCATATAAATTGGGAGAAGAAGGAATAAAAAAAGTAGAAAATGAGAAGGACCTGGGAGTCATTGTTATGAATAATATGTCACCTGAAAAACATATAAATAAGATTTTTGGAGAAACTTATAACTTAATAAGAACAATCAAAGTGGCATTTACATACCTGGATGAAGAAATGGTGAAGAAAAATTCTAATCACCCTGATAAGACCAAGATTGGAATATGCAGCAACGATATGGTCACCAAGTACAAAAAAATGTATAAGAAAAACTTGAAAGAATACAAAGAGCAATTACAAAATTGGCACCAACACTCTCAAAACTATCATATGAAGAGAGACTAGCAAAACTTGAACTACAGACACTAGAGCAAAGAAGAGAGAGAGGAGATTTGATAGCTATTTACAGAATCATGAAAGGCATAGAAATTACTGATAGAGAGAATCTGATAAAATGGGATGATAGAAATACAAGAGGACACGGAAAGAAAATCAAGAAAGACAGCTATAGAAGAGATCTGAAAAAGAACAGCTTTCCTCACAGAGTAATAGAGAGTTGGAACAAGTTAGATGAGAAAGTGATTTGTGCAAAAATAATACATGAATTTAAAAATAGTTTAGATAAAATGAGATATGAAAACGGGACACCACGAGCATAGCTCCCCTTCCCGTAAAATACAACTAGGTAAAAACAACTAGGTAAATACACACACATATGTTTCTATTCAAGGCTAATAGATATAATACAAGAAAGAGATGGATGGGCTGATTGTGCATTTCTAGACCTAAAAAAAGCCTTTGACAAAGTACCACATAAGAAATTGCTTAAGAAATTAGAAACTGAAGGAGGAATACAGGGCAAACTGCTTAAATGGATGGAAAACTTTTTGCAAGAAAGAAAAATGAGAGTAGTGATAAGAGACAAACATTCAAAATGGGATGAAGTAATAAGCGGTGTTCCTCAAGGAACAGTTCTGGCCCCAATGATGTTTGCTATATACATTAATGATATGGATGACGGAATTGAAAGTTATATGAGCTTCTTTGCAGATGATGCAAAACTGTTAAAATAAGTGAACACGGAAGAAGATTGTGAGTCACTACAGAGTGATCTAAATAAAGTATAGGAATGGAGTAGGAAGTGGGAGATGGAGTTCAACACTAAAAAGTGTAGTATAATGGAATTTGGAAAAAGCAAACACAGAATAACAGGATCATATAAATTGGGAGAAAAAGGAATAAAAAAAGGAGAAAATGAGAAGGACCTGGGAGTCATTGTTATGAATAATATGTCACCTGAGAAACATATAAATAAGATTTTTGGAGAAACTTATAACTTAATAAGAACAATCAAAGTGGCATTTACATACCTGGATGAAGAAATGGTGAAGAAAATTCTAATCACTCTGATAAGACCAAGACTGGAATATGCAGGAACGATATGGTCACCAAGTACAAAAAAAATGTATAAAAAAACTTGAAAGAATACAAAGAGCAATTACAAAATTGGCACCAACACTCTCAAAACTATCATATGAAGAGAGACTAGCAAAACTTGAACTACAGACACTAGAGCAAAGAAGAGAGAGAGGAGATTTGATAGCTATTTACAGAATCATGAAAGGTATAGAAATTATTGATAGAGAGAATCTGATCAAATGGGATGATAGAAATACAAGATGACATGGAAAGAAAATCAAGAAAGACAGCTATAGAAGAGATGTGAAAAAGAACAGCTTTCCTCACAGAGTAATAGAGAGTTGGAACAAGTTAGATGAGAAAGTGGTGTGTGCAAAAAGAATACATAAATTTAAAAATAGTTTAGATAAAATGAGATATGAAAACGGGACACCACGAGCATAGCTCCCCTTCCCATAAAATACAACTAGGTAAATACACAATGGATTCAAGAGAACATTAGGTATAGAAATGAAGAAGAACCATCGAGACTAGACCTAATAATCACATCAGAACCTGAAATAGTGGAAAAGATAGAATACCAGGCACCAATAAGATAAAAGTGACCACATATTGATAGAACTAGAACTAAATGAGAAAAAATACATGAAAAGAAATGAACAATATAGAAAAGGAAGATTGATGTATGATTTTTTTTTTTTTTTTTTATAAAATAAGAGAATTCTTTCAAAATGAAAACTGGGAAAGAATATACAAAGAAGATACAACAGTAGAAGAGAAATGGAATATTTTGACAAATTTGAAAAAAAAAGGAGTTAAAAAGTATGTCCCAAAACAAAACAAAAAAGAAAAAGAATATGTAAAGTGCTGGTACAATAAAAGTTGTAGGGAGTTAAAAGACAAAAGAGACAAAGCTTGGACCAAATCAAAGAAATACAAAAGAACTGAAAAATGGAAAATATATACTTGTTATAGAAATGAATATGTACAAGTGTGCAGAGAAGAAAAGAGAAAATATGAAAAAGATGTCATAGAAAAATGTAAAGATCAACCAAAATTATTTTACAGATTTGTAAACAACAAACTGAAAAACAAACAAGATTTGGAGAAATTAAGACAAGGAGTTGAATACACAGAGGAAATAGAAATGGCGTAAATTATGAACAAGCATTGTAAATCAGTGTTTACAAGGGAGAACATACAACCTGAAGAGATCGAATGAAAGAGAAAGTCCCCCCTATGAAAGTAATAGAAGTAACAAAGAATGAAATGATGAAACACTTGAGTAATCTTGATGTCAGAAAATCGCATGGACCAGATGAAATAGCAAATTGGATTTTGAAAGAATGCAGGAATGAACTGGCTGACAAAATACAGCATAATAAACAATTCCTTGAAAGAAGGAAAAGTCCCAGAAGATTGGAAAAAAGCAAATATAGTACCTATATATAAAGGAAATAAAGAAGACCCTACAAACTATAGACCAGTCTCTCTAACAAGTACAATAGCAAAAATTTGTGAAAGAATTGTCAAAAGTAGATGGGTAAAATATATAGAAAAAAACAATATGCTAAATCAAAGGCAATTTGGATTCAGACAAGGACAATTATGTGTCACCAATTTGATATGTTTCTATTCAAGGCTTATAGATATAATACAAGAAAGAGATGGATGGGCTGATTATGCATTTCTAGACCTAAAAAAAGCTTTTGACAAAGTACCACACAAGTTGCTTAAGAAATTAGAAACTGAAGGAGGAATACAGAGCAAACTGCTTAAATGGATGGAAGACTTTTTGCAAGGAAAAAAAATTGGAGAGTGATCAGAGACAAACACTCAAATTGGGATGAAGTAATAAGTGGTTTTCCACAAGGAACAGTTCTGGCCCCAGTAATGTTTACTATATATATTAATGATATGGATGAAGAAATTGAAAGTTGTATGAGCTTCTTTGCAGATGACGCAAAACTATTAAAAAAAGTGAACATGGAAGAAGATTGTGAATCACTACAGAGTGATCTCAATAAAGTCTGGGAATGGAGCAGGAAGTGGGAGATGGAGTTCAACACTATAAAGTGTAGTATAATGGAATTTGAAAAAAAAACAAAAAACAGAATAACAGGATCATATAAATTGGGAGAAGAAGGAATAAAAAAAAAAGAGAAAATGAGAAGGACCTGGGAGTCATTGTTATGAATAATATGTCACCTGAGAAACATATAAATAAGATTTTTGGTGAAACTTATAACTTAATAAGAACAATCAAAGTGACATTTACATACCTGGATGAAGAAATGGTGAAGAAAATACTAATCACTCTGATAAGACCAAGATTGGAATATGCAGCAATGATGTGGTCACCAAATACAAAAAAATGTATAAGAAAAACTTGAAAGAATACAAGGAGCAATTACAAAATTGGCACCAACACTCTCAAAACTATCATATGAAGAGAGACTAGCAAAACTTGAACTACAGACACTAAAGCAAAGAAGAGAGAGAGGAGATTTGATAGCTATTTACAGAATCATGAAAGGTATAGAAATTATTGATAGAGAGGATCTAATAAAATGGGATGATAGAAATACAAGAGGACACGGAAAGAAAATCAAGAAAGACAGCTATAGAAGAGATCTGAAAAAGAACAGCTTTCCTCACAGAATAATAGACAATTGGAACAAGTTAGATGAGAAAGTAGTGTGTGCAAAAACAATACATGAATTTAAAAATAGTTTAGATAAAATGAGATATGAAGACGAGACACCACGAGCATAGCTCCCCTTCCCGTAAAATACAACTAGGTAAATACACACACACTCCAACTTGACATACGAACAAAGGTTGGCCAAACTTGAACTACCAACCCTGGAACAACAAAGAAAAGAAAGAGGAGATCTACTAACCATCTACAGAATTATGAAAGGGATAGAAGTCCTTGATAGAGATGATTTATTAAAGTGGGATAAAAGAAAAGAGGACATGAAAAGAAACTTAAAAAAAGGATAGTTATAGAAGAGATATGAAAAAGATTAGCTTCCCACATAGAGTGGTAGATATCTGGAACAACTTAAATGAAGAAATAGTGAGTGCAAAAACTATACAAGAATTTAAGATCAAATTGGATGCTGAAAGATATAAAAGTGGGTCAATACGAGCATAGCTCTCTTCCCATAAAATACAACTAGGTAAATACACACACACACACATATTTCCTATCATATCATTTTTGCCCCTGCTCAAAGAATACATGAGTTCACATCTAAATATGATCATTGGAAATCAAAGATATAGATTAGGTTGGAACTGTACATGAATATGAGTCTAGGTATGTTAGAAAATTAGAGAATAGGAGACGAGACCCAACGCATGTTGCTCCTTTCCTGTGTACTACAGTTAGGTAAATACATACACACACCTAACAGATGTCTCAGCAGGATTGTGGGAGGACATAGACTCCTGCAGAAGATTAAAGTGGTGTTCCACTATATGGTTGAAGAGATGATGAAAAAACTCATCAAAACCCTGATACGCCCAAAACTGGAATGTACGTCAGTAGTATGGTCCCCACACAGAATGAAGGATATAAGCAAGATCGAGAGAATACAAAGAGCAGCAACCAAACTGGTACACAGCCTGGCAGATAAACCACATGAGGAAAGACTAAAAGTACTGGGTCTACCAACTTTGAAACATTGAAGAGAAAGAGGTGATATGATTAGTGTTCAGGTAACTAAAGGGGATAGATTGCATTGATGGAAAAGATCTCCTGACTAGATGGGAGGGATTTAAGAGGTCATGGGAGTAAATTAAGAAAAGACACATATCTGAAGGATGTGACAAAATGCAGTTTTCCATATAGGTGGATAAATACCTGGAATAACTTAGGTGATATAGCCCAAGCTGAAACAATATGATAATTGGAAATCAAAGATATAGATTAAATTGGAACTGTACTTGAATTTGAGTCTAGGTTTGTTAGAAAATTGGGGAATAGGAGACACCCAATGAGCATTGTTCCTTTCCTGTATACTACAATTAGGTAAATAGAACTAGGTAAGTACACACATGCATGTGTGTGCAGTGGCAGCAGCAACTTCATGCGACACTCCTAGAAATGCCTATAACCACTACAGTATGACTCAAATTCTCCCATGCAGCATTGGCTGCCATATGTAATTTGCATCACACTACTCACATTATAAAATATAAAGTCACTACTGTATTACTCATCCACTTTTACTCTGAGTAATAATAAACAGAAAACGTGATCAAACCAGTTCACAGAATCTGGAGGTAACTCAAGTACAACTACAAATGAAATATATAATCAAGACGCTGATGCCGGCATCCTCGTGTGTCCACTCACACCTCATGACACCTACATAGGCGTCATTGTACCGAAGTGGTTAATAGGCAAAGGTAGATGGAAATACTTGCTAATTGAGTGGACAAGGGGGAAGCATTGCTATTTCAGGGTCAGAGTAGAAGCAAAACATTGCTGATTCCAACTTTGGGAGAAAATCAGGTAGGAAAAATAGTGATTTTTGTCATGACGTGACATCGGTGATGAAGGCGATGCAAAGCAAGGCTCCTAGATTTGCCTTTAACAGGCAAAGGCAGATAAGAATACTTGTCAGTTGAATGGAGAAGGGGGAAGCAAAGTTATTCAGGGTTACAGTAGAGGCAAAACATTGCTGATTCCAACTTTTGGAGAGTCACAGAGGGAAAATAATGGTCTTTGTCTCTGAAGTCACTCAAGATAGGAAACAAAAGAAACTCAATATTAATTTTAGTTTGTTTACATCAAAGTATTGTCATTTCTTGCTGTATTTACACTATTAATGACAGATTTTGAAGGTTTCATATACAAAAAGGTAAGTCCACTGAAAAACTTGATCAGTGTAGTGCAGGGAATGATTTAGAAAAAAAAAGTTAAGTTACAAGTTGGATACTCTATCATAGAGGTAAGTGAAATTCTATCAGAGTTGAAAAGATTTAGAGATTTAATTTCCTCCCATGAGGCTAGATTGCAAGATCTGAAGCAAAATTTTGAGTAAGAAAAGGGAACAATCCTGGCTCAGAAAGCAAAGATTGACAAATTGATTAGGGAAAATGAAACTTTGACAAATGAGAGAAAAAGTCTTCTTAGTGGTAAAAGAGGATAGGCCAACAACAGATGAGGATAGGAGAGATAAAGTAACATTTAAAGATATCATGGAGCAAAAGAGAAGAAATAGCCTAGAAGAAGGAATAGTCAAGGTTATAAAAAGAAACAGAAAAAAAAAGAAAATCTCTTGTCAGAGATGTAGTTGACAAGTCTAGATGAATCTTACTCTTTGATTGCCAAGAAGAACGCATCACTTAATGGAAGTTATGCCATGAAAAAGAAATGCAAATGCATGTATAGGTTAGGTCATTATAAGAGAAGTGGCAGATGTACAATTAAAATAAAGTTCAAGTCGCAAGCCATGACAAATGAGGTAATCAGCATGGAAGTCAGCATGAGAAGAAAAGCTGAAAAACATTTGGAATAGGAAAGATGCTAATGAAGAGGGATGAGCAAAGACAAGAAAGCTCTTAAAGGAAACCAAAGCCAAAAATGATAGGATGAAAGAAAATTATTATTATTATTATTATTATTATTTTTATTATTATTATTATTATTATTATTATTATTATTATTATTATTATCATTATTATTATTATTATTATTATATTATTATTATTATTATTTTTTTTTTTTTTTGCAAGTTGTCAATCAGAAGGTGAGGAAATGGCAAAAAAAAAAAAACAAAAAAAAAAAAACAGGAAGGCAGCATTGCAGAGGAAACTTAGAGTAGCATACGCTAATATTGGTGGATTACTATTGGCTAGGTCAGAGATAAATGACTACCTAAGGATAAACAAGCCTGGTATTTTGTGTCTACTAGAGACAAAACTCACCCAAAATTATTAACCTATAGTTGAGGAACAATAGATATACCTCCTGGA
The DNA here is from genome assembly GCF_046742065.1 of Oratosquilla oratoria. Taxonomy (NCBI): domain Eukaryota; kingdom Metazoa; phylum Arthropoda; class Malacostraca; order Stomatopoda; family Squillidae; genus Oratosquilla; species Oratosquilla oratoria. The sequence goes on along the minus strand of NC_134811.1, from coordinate 47,455,162 downwards.
GAAGATATAGAAAAGATAAATTAGGTGGAGTAATGTTTGAAGTGAGAAGTGACATAGAGGTGGGAGAAGCAAATCTGAGTGAAGGCAAAGCTGAATCAATAAACCTAAAAATTAGTACTAAAGGGCAGAATAAGAGATACTTTAATGTGGCATATGTGCCCCCCAAAGACAAGAGCTTGGAATGAAGTTGAGTAATCAAGAAAAGTTATTGGACACAGCTCTTTTCCTAAAGAAAACTATTGAACAAAGTAGAAACATAGTCCTTACTAGAGATTTTAATTGCAGTGGGGTCAACTGGGAGGAATAGGAAGTGATAAAGCATGTTTTTGTGGAAATACCCATTTAAGTATAGCAATGGAGAGCACAATGACCCAATGGATAGAAGAAGTGAATTTGGGTAAGAAAAGATGACATTCCCACATATTTAGATCTGTTGCTAACCAAAAAGCCAGACATCATCAGCTCATTGAACTACCATTGCCCCATAGGATAAAATGACCATGTAACCATTGAATTTCACCTGGAAGATGAGGAAATATAGCCAAGGAGTGAATTACATAGGCAAGGGAGATTCAATTTTTGGAAAGCAGATCATTAAGGGTTAAAAAATTCTTTGAAGAGAATGTCATGTGTATAAAACCTTTTAAGCTTTTACTTGAGAGTTATAGATGCACTGTAAGAGATAGAGGTGTGAGTGGACTGTGTGTGCCTTGACCTAGAGAAGACATTTGACAAAGTACCTCACAATCAACTTATGTGAAAATTGGAACAAATTAGAGGACTAAATGCCAAACTACTAGAATGGAGAAAAAAAAAATTGTAGGAAAGTTACATGAGGACAGTAGGAAAGGGTAAGATGTCAAGATGGAGAGCAGTAACAAGTGGAGTTCTGCAAGGTTCAGTAAGTGCACCAATAATGATTCTTATCTATGTCAGTGACATGATGGAAGGAACAACAAGCTATGCCTACATATTTCCAGATAATGTCAAAATCATGAGAAGAGTGAAAAATGAGGATGGTAGGCTATTGCAGAAATATCTAGACACTATTTCTATATGTAGCCAAGAATGGTAAATGAAGTTCAATGTCTAAAAATGTAAAGTACTGGAAATAGGGAAAAGTGCAAAAGACCATCCTTAAACTATTCCATAGGAAGTGAACTCATTTCAAAACAAAGAGGAGAAAAACTTGAATGTTGATAAAAGACAACCTGTCACCTGACAGACATCTCAGCAGAATCGTGGGAGAGACATACAGACTACTGCAGAAGATCAAAGTAGTTTTTTACTAAATGGATGAAGGGATGATGAAAAAACTCATTGAAACCCTAATCCATCCAAGATTGGAATATGTGTCAGTAGTATGATCCCCATGCAGAGTGAAGGATATAAACAATATCAAGAGACTACAAAGGGTAGTAACCAAACTAGCAGATAAACCATATCAGGATAAGGAAAGGCCAAAAGCACTGGGTCTGCTAACCTTGAAAGATTGAAGAGAAAGAGATTATATGATTACAGTATTCAGGTCATTAAAGGAGATAGATTATATTGATAGAAAAGATCTGATTAAAGATGGGAAGGCTGTTAAAGGTCATGGGAGCAAATTAGGAAAGACCGCATATTTAAAGGAAGTGAAGAAATACAGTTTTACAAATTGGTGCATGAATACATGGAGTAGCTTGGAGGGTGATATAGGCCAAGCTGAAACAATACATGAGTTCAAATCTAAATATGATAATTGGAAATCAAGGATATAGATTAAGTTGGAACTGTACATGAATTTGAGGCTAGGTATGATTTAAAAAAAAATACATATATATTGTATACTACAATTGGGTAAATAAACACACATTATCAGAGATGCAGCCCTAATAGGCTGGCACTTTGTCTCCAGACTAGACCCAGTGTCATACAATCTCTGCTACTTTTCATTAAATTTTCACATAAGGAGAACTGACAGCTAGGGACTATTTCACTTTTTTTTTTTTTTAGCATGTGGCATAAAAATGCCTATATTTATACAATAAAGGCACAATCCATAATTTCTTTCAGAGAGATCTGTAGGGTGGGGGGGTCTAAGGATTGTTGCCTACTAAAGTAGGGCTGCTAGTTTTCAGTCAGCAAAACTGAAAGCTAGAGTTATTATTATTATTCATAGATTTATTGTGCACATCTGTATGTTAACATGTAAAATAGGCTAAAAGAGGAAATAGTAAAAAAAAATGAATAAAAAAATCATACATCAATTGCTTTACATTACAATTAGATAAATACTCACATATTCTTGTATCCTAGTATGTGTGTATGTATTATGCATGTCCATGTAATATCCACATTTGTGTATACAAGGTCTTTGTGTCCTTTATAAACAGAATATTTTGTTACCAATCTGACTTTATTTTTAGATTCTGTTTAAGGATAAATTTGAAGGATTTCACTATTTGTTTACTTTGTTCAATTTGCTTGGTATGTTCCTAGTTGAAGCAAAGCATGGAATCAAAGGCTTCTCCCTTGGTATGGTGGGATCTTCTGGTTTGACCTTTGATTCATCCAGTATCTTTGCATCTGTAAATTGCATTATCATCTGACAATATTGCCTTTTACATAGCTATATCAATGAAAAAACCAGAAGATCTATGAAAAAAGTTATGTATGACATCACTTAGTCATTGAATGCCTCAGGCAAATTTTTTATGAGCACCAAATTTCCTCCACCCCAGAATTGGAATCCTTTGTTTTTAATTTAATTATTATCATCATTACTATTATGTTTTTCCTAAATGTATGCTCCAACCAACCAACCACCCAGCCAACTAGCCAGCCAGCCAGCCAGCCAGCTAATCCAGCCAACCAACCAACCATCAATTAGTTTTCACATATCTTTTATTTTCTGCCAGCCACTCTTTTGTGTTGTCTGTCTCCTTTATTTGCCATCCCTGTATTCCTCAGACAAACCCAGCCACGAGCAGGAGTCTCGTGTCAAGGATCTCTCTCCAACCTACGAAAGTGAGGAGAAGAAATATGCGGGGGAAGAAAAGGTTGTTATGGAAGAAAAGAAGGTTGAGAAGCTAGAGGACAAAGAATCAGAGCCAAAGAAGAAAGAAGTGATCATAGAAGAAAAAATCAAAGAGGAAAAGAGGGCTGGGAAAGAGTCTGAAGAGGATAGGGTGCCCAAAACACACACAATTGTCACAGAGGAAACTATAAAGGCACCAAAGTTGAAGGGGGAGGAAGAGATGGAGGTGGAAGAGATGGAAGATAAATCCATCCCACTGGTTCATGAGAAGAAGGAAGATGAGAAACCAGTTTCCAAACCTGAGGTGACAGAACCTTCAAGCACAACTGAGGTGAAGGTAATATCCCAGCCAAGTGTTGCTCCAGACTCCAGCTCCTCCTCAACATCAGCCACAACCATAGAAAGACGATCTGTCACAACTGCTGATGATGGTGACGGTTCCATCCAAGAACACATTGTCGTAGAGAAGCGCACAATCGACTCCACTTCTGATGACTTACCAGATGGAGGAAGGTCAGATATTCTTCAGAAGTTAGGCGAAGAGCTAGGTCGCCTGGATGAGCAGCTAGAAGAGAAGTTTAAGGAGAAGCGCTTCCAGCGGGAACCAGGTAATGCGTCTGGAGAAGTTTTAATGTCCCTCAGTGTTGTTGGTGTTGGATGATCTGTGTGGTTAGTTTGATTTTCCAGTACCAATCCTCTGGATGCGGTTGTATATGAATGGTAGAAAGAGCCCTGTATCAACCACAAGGAATCCCTCCATCTGTGTTCAGTTTTATTGGCTTTAGTATCTACAGTAAGACTTACCCTTTATCCACTATATGTATGTATAATATGTGTGTACAATATATATATATATATATATATATATATATGTATATGTAAGTGTGTATATATGTATATATGTATATGTAGCCTATATATATGATATATATCTATATAGTATATTTGTATATGTACACACACATACACACGCAAACACACACACACACACACACACACACACACACACACACACACACACACACACACACACACACACACACGACTCGGTGGCGCAGTTGGTAGAGCGCTGAACTGCTACCATGGTGGCCCGTAGTTCTTGGTTCGAATCCTGCCCAGGGCCGAAATTATTTCGGTACCGCTGTGCTTCGGGTTGTTACTCTGACTCTCGTGGGCGGGGAGTTGGGGGTGTGTGTGTGTGTAAGGTCATAGCATTACCCATAGATCGGACCTACGATCTCTGAGCTCTCTTCAAGGAGGGAAATAGCTGTCGATCACGAGTCCAACACGTGATCCAAAGACCAAGTGAATACACACACACACACACACACACACACACACACACACACACACACACACACACACACACACACACACACACACACACATGCACCCACATACACACACAGACATAGACACACACACACACACACACACACACACACACACACACACACACACACACACACACACACACACATACACACAGTTCTAAATTTGAGATTAATCTCCCCCCTTTGGTAATGGTATACTTCAGATCTAAACACACTTTTGAGTCATGTGTCACTGTATCTTGACCAAATGTTTGAGCTTTTGAATGTTCTCTTGAGATAGAGATGTGGATATCTTTTAAAGAAACCTTTTTATTAGAAACTTAGTGCTTGCATTAGTGTATAAATATGTAAGCACCTTAAACTAAAAGTGTTATCTGTTTAATGTGTAATCTATTCCCATACTATCTCCATGA
>NC_134811.1:47422896-47432896 GCF_046742065.1 Oratosquilla oratoria | reverse complement strand
ATTCTTTATTATTTCCTTTTCTAATCCAAACTTGCCTTCTAGTGTGTTTTGGGTTTCCACTGTGTCGCCCTGCGCTTTCTAACACTGAACTCCGCCGACCATTTCTAAGTCCTCTTCAAGATTCTCTAGGGTTTCAGTCTTCAATTCTTTTTCAGATTTTCGAATCTTCAGCAAACATGTTCGTGTGATTATTTGTTTCCTTTACTATCCATCCCGTTGATGCCCCCCCCCCAAAAAAAAAGACTGGTGCCAACACAATTCCATTTGGCACCCCGTTCGTCACATCTGTCCACTCAGAATACTCCTACTCTATACTGTCTTAGGCCATATGTCCTAGAAATATCTAACCCATTCTTATAGATGAAAATCCATGTGAACAAGTTGTATAGACACGGTAAAGGAAACATGGACTGGAGGTGAAGCTTTATTCCTGACGTTTCTCAGTGAGAAAGTCGTTAGACGAAACGTCAGGAATAAAGCTTCACCTCCAGTCCATGTTTCCTTTACCGTGTCTATACAACCCATTCTTATAGTTTTCCCATGACACTTCCATTCTCTCTAGGATTAAATTTTTTTGCATTAATTTCATGTGAATAGTGGTGGGTCGGTTATAGAAATTCAGATCTGATTCACACGATCTTTTTCATCCATTATGTTTAATATTCTATTATCAGCTGCACTTTTGTAGTGAGTGATACAGGTAGAAAGTTGGCCAGATCTTCCCCATTACCTTGTTTGAGTATGATTATGCTAGTAATTTCTCTCCGTTTAGAGAGTTCGATCCTATTTTGATTTTATTTTAAATTTTGTTTTACTACTTGTATGTTTAGTCTCTGTGGACGTTGTGTGTGTGTGTGTGTGTGTGTGTGTGTGTGTGTGTGTGTGTGTGTGTGTGTGTGTGTGTGTGCGTGTGTGTGTGTGTGAAGTATGTGTAATATGTTGCTGCCTTAGTTGAACGGCCGTTGCAAGGAACTTTAGTTCTCGTTCCGGTCGTCACGAACGTTCCTGCAGTCACGTAACTTTCCTACAGTCACAGAATGTTCCTGCAGTCACGGAACGTTCCGGAACCTGTAAAAGATCAGTTGATCTGCAACGCGAACTCTTCTTGGCCAGGACTCCGGGTTGCGAGGTCTGTCTTCGAATCAAAAGACTACTCGCCAGTGTGCTGTGGCTTTTTTTTTTTTTTTTTTTTTTTTTTTTTTTTTTTCATTCTTTTCGTCTTCCTACGTGTTAACGTCATCATTGTTCTTGAGCTGCGAGGTCTTTGAAAACCTGAGAGAAACGTAAGCACAGTTCGCAAAACTCCCGAATCATTTGAAAATTACATTACTTGGTTTCGCCCCCCTCTCCAGTAAGTTGAAATCAGTAGTTATCTACATCAATGTCACTGTTGTTATTGTTGCTGTACGATAATAATAATAATAATAATAATGATGATAATAATAATAATAATGATAATGATAATAATGATAATAATATTGATAATAATATTGATAATAATAATGATAATTCTTATTTTTATAATTATTATTTTTATCATTATTATCATTATTGTTGTTATTATTATTATTATTATTATTATTATTACTTTAACCTTAATAAAATGGCATGTTGTCGAGAGAACAAGAACTCTATTTCTTTACTTTATGTGTATTCGAAATCGACTCTGGTGTTTGAGCTCACGAAAGCCTTAGAGGTGTGTCTCACTAGTGAATAACATCGCCTAGCGTTGGCCAGAATAAAGTAATTGAGTCCAATTAAGTCACTGAGTTCCTAGTGTGGCAACGTCCACGTCGTGGGGCTACACCTAACTCCAAGAGTTGGGGGACAAACAGCCACAAGAAATCACTTGCAACCTGATCTTACGCAGGTAGTTCCAATCCTTGTGAACAGCTTCGTTAACCCGGGCGAATACCACAACCCTTTTTCCAACAGTGCACCTTTACATTTTTTTTTCTGCATTGAGGGGTGATTATTTGGGGATCATCTTTCTTCCCCTACTATTAGCTGGAGATGTAGAGATCAAGCCTGGGCCCAACACAAATTACATGTGTCCAATATGCTCGAAACCCATCACCTAGAGCTGACAGACAAGGGGCTCGGTTCAATGCAATTCATACAAAAACTGGGCCCACCTCACTTGCACAACACTTGCTAATATAAAACAATACATAAACACCTGGGCCTGATCTCTATGCCCACCCATAACCTCACTCCCACCATCCCATCCCCAACCTGCATCCTTACCCACACCCCCACCCTTCCCATCTCCTTTACCCCCTCCCACCTCCCCAACCACTCCTCTTCCTTATCCTAACCCTGATCCTAATCCTCCCTCACCTGTACCTCAACCCCGTAAAGCAACCACACATACAGAACACACAACATCAACATCTTACATTGATGACATCAACACACGAAAAAAAAAAACGCGAACTCGAACACTTCACAAAAAAACACAACATAGAGGTTGCCGTCATACAAGAAATAAAACTGACACACACACACACACACACACACACACACACACACACACACACACACACACACACACACACACACACACACACACACACACACACACACACACACACACACACATAATTTCACCACCATCAGGCAAGACCTGACAGACGACAACGGCGGTGGATTCATCCCAATGACCCACCAGTCTACCTGCTTCGTGGGCACAAGTACCACCACCAAATTCCTCCTCACTCCCACAGACAGCACCACTGAAACCCAATCAATCCAAATCCGAACAGATAACACATCCAGTATCACAATGCTTAACGTGTATACTCCCCCGCTAATCATTTCCCATGGTTCCAGACTATTTTAGGCTTAACCTCAACCAACTTGCCACCATCCCCAACCTTATTCTGGGTGGTGATTTCAACGCCAAGTCTTCGGCCTGGTGTGTCAACAACACCGACACGGACAGAGGGTTTGATCTATAGACACAGCTTGACTCATTGACCATCATGAAAAACACCCATAAACACATACATATCCCCCATCAAGCCCTCTGCACCTCCTGGTGTCACCTTCTGTTCCCCCAGTTTAACCCCAACAACCTCTTGGAAAGTGGTCGGAGCCTTCGGTTCAGAACACCTTCCAATCATCTTCATCACTAAAACACGATACACCTCAGTTGGCCACAGACACACATACACCAGAACAACAGTGTGAGACACTGAATACTTCAATCACAGACATAGACACTTTTGTGCACACCTTCAATACAACCATACAAAACGCAGAATAGAAACACTTCCCAGAGGCAACAGAGAATCACATAACCCAAACATTACACCAAAAATCCAAAGCCTCATCTGACAACGCGACACACTTAAACACAATATCCCTACACCTATCCCTCAGAACATAACAAACCAAATACAAGCATTTAACACTGAGATCAACAACAAAATATATGGACAAAAAAGACCAAGTTGGCAAACATTTGTCAACACAATCACGAAACAAGCACCAAAAATTTTACGGCACTCAACAGCATTATGTTATCCAACAGTAACACAACACGCTTTCACACAGCAATAACCACAACAACAGTTAACTTACCCTCACACAGACAACAAGCAAACATATTCATAAGTAATTTTGCACAGACAAGCTATCTCACCCCTCACCCTGACGACCGACGCATCATTTGACGGAGGAAAGAATTCCCCACAGACCCAGACTACACACCCTTTATAGACAGCCAGACGAAGCATATAATCCATAACCTGAAGCACTCATCCGCCTATGGCCCTTGGCAACATAAGTAACATCCACCTGAAATACCTTGGACCACATGACATATATGCATTCACCAACATTGCAAACTACAGTTGTTCACATTACATTGTACCCGACATTTGGAAACATGGGGATATCATCACAATCCCCAAACCCAACAAAGACCCAACAGTTCCAGCATCACACAGCTCTCACATTTCTCTGCACCCCTCCAAAGTCTAGACCGCCTGTCACTACAATTCGTCACACAACATATCCCCATTGTTGAATCACAACGCGGTGTTAGACCACTACACTTCACAAACACTCATTTCATAAACCTCACACAAAGAGTTCTTGATGGCATAAAATCAAATAAGCCCCCACACAAAAGAATTCTTATAATACTAGACATTAGTAAAGCTTTTGATGCCATTCCCCGTCACAATATCACCAACAAAATATATAAAACGGACATCGACAATAATATTAAAAGATGGGTAGCAAGTTATCTGGCAGATAGAAATGCCCATATGTTATATAATGGCCAATCATCGCACACCAAAAAACTTTAGAACAGAGTACTACAGGGCTCAGTCCTATACCCCACACTGTTTAATCTATACATGCACATCTCAGAAATACAAATCTCTTCATACGCAGACGGCATAACAATAACATGCATTTACCGTAACGCAGACAAAACTGCAGAAATACTACAACCATACCTCGACACACTCAACACCTGGTTCACTACAAATAAACTCAAAATAGTCCAATAATATCTACAGTCACACTTCTCACCAATTGGATAGCGGAGCGCAAATACATACCATGCCTCTTTTATCAACAAGGCCTACACACCACATACGATATATTCAAATAGCACATCACAAACATAAGGAGAAAATGCACACCTAGACTTAACACGTTTCAGTCAATTAAGGAAAAACATTTTGACAAAACAAAGAAACTATCACTACACTATACAAACAATGCATATGCTCAGTGATGAATTATGTGAGTCCCGCATGGGCCCATAATCTCACTAAGACACGTCACAAAACCCTACAGACCATACAATACAAAACCCTAAAGACAATTACAAGCTGCACAAATACAACACCTACAAACCATTTACACCATGAGACGAAAGTCCTCAAATTCAAGGATCACCTTGACAAGAGAATCACACAAACACATAGCAGAACACCCACACCCACACACACACACACCCAAAAAAAAGTAAAAATAAAATAAAAATAAAAACTGTACCCAAATGCCTATACCACACACAAATTCTCTCTTTTCTTCCTCCACAACCACCAGACACCAGCCTTCAGAAGCATATCAACAATCATCGTTCACTACTCCATCAACAAACTACAGTAAAAGACAATATATTGCTGCATTCCAATCCCCCTAATGCCCATCCCTCTGAATCCTCTTTCCACTGAAAATACAGAGTCCACCTGGCCAGACTACGGTGCGGCCACCATCCAATCCCTCTAAACTATCAGAAGAGGCTGGATGACTGCATCGCAGATAACTGTCGAGGATGCAACACTCCATTCCATACTATATAACACATTTTTGAAGACTGCATTGTACAGAATGACGCACGGCAACAACACAATATACACTCTATAAAGAATTTGTGGGAAAACCGCGTTCCAGTCGTTGGTGTTTCTCAGGGAGGCGGGACCTCTTGGCCAGACAGTCTAGGGAACAACAACAGTCATTGAAGTAGGCAAAATAAATAAATAAATAAAAAAAAAGAAAAAAGAAAATAAGGAGAGTGACTGGGTGACGTAGGGGTACAAGACTATAGGAAACAATGTTGTGAGTGTGTGTAGGGAGGCGTGGCCTGAGTGCTACGTCACGTGGTGTAAATAACAGAAACCATAAAGAAATTGTAGAATCAGATTGAACAGGTGCCTTGGCCTAGAGTCGTTGTCGGGTCTTGAGGACAATAGAACAGACCAGGAATCCACTGGAGTAACGAGCCAGATGCCATCACACTCTGGATTTTCCGCCCCACCTTCGCCGATTGGCACGCGTTCTGGAGACAGAGTGAGCTGACTTGGTAGTCTATGGATTTCGGTGGTGCCACCCAGATAATGGCATTTGATAGTGCCGGGGTGAGAACCACATAGAGCCAGGGCATGTGGGACGAGCTCCTGTCGAAGCTGTACCTCCTCCTTTTCCTCCTCCTCCTCCTCCTCCTCTTCCTCCTCCTCCGCCTCCTCCTCCTCCTCCTCCTCCTCCTCCTCCTCCTCCTCCTCTACCAGCATTATCAAGGCCCCATGGAGAGGCCACGAAGTCTTAATTGGTTTATTTAGTGACGACGTTAGCAGAAGCCGTAGAAAGGTGGGGTCGACGAAGGATGGAGTTCTATGAGGGGGGAGTGGAGTGGAGTAGGGTGGAGGAAGGGAAGTAACATGGACGGGGTGGAGGTAGGGGGGAAAGATGGAAGGAAAGTGAGACACGGGTGGTCGATTAATATAAGAAAACCACCAATGCTAAAGACGCTCTTGTAAGTCTGACCCTCCAGCCACCCCCACCCCATCCCTATCTCACCCCCCCCTGAAAAAAATATAATGCTGATAATCTGGCGCCACTAGAACAAAATAAATTATGACAGGTCTAATCGACATAGATTGAATTCCTGCCTGAGCTCCCTCACAGCATGAATTCAGCAAGGATAGGTCATGTGTAACTAATCTTCTATGTTTTTACACTAATGTCTTCAAAGCTTCGTATAACAATTATAGTTACGATGTTATTTACCTTGGCTTTAGCAACGCTTTCGATAAGGTGCCCCACCAGAGACTACTTAATCAAGTCAAGCCCATGGCATAGGAGGAAAAGTGTTTGAATGGATTAGAGCATGATTAGTGACAGAAACCAGCTGGTCACCATTAAAATTCAAATGGGGGAGTGTTACTAGTGGAGTTCCGTAGGGTTCGGTTTTGGGTCCCGTTTTGTTCATTATAATTATGTATACAAACGACTTGGACCATGGGGTTATTAGTGACGATAGTAAGATTGTGTTCGACACTAAAATAGGATGCCTAATTAGGTAAGAGGAAGACGTCAGGATACTGCAGGAAGATCGCACTGTCGGTGAAGTGGCAAATGAACTTCAATATCTCAAAGTGCAATGTATTAAACGTAGGGTTGCACAATCCAAAAAGCAGATATAGTTTAGATAACACCTTTATAGAGAAAACTGAATGCGAGAAAAACTTGGGAGTTCTAGTGCATTAGCACCAGGAATAGAGATAACCGTATTTGGATTCATTGCTAGGACTGTTAGAAATAAAGGTGTAGAGGTATTTATAAAATCTATCTGGCGTTAGTTAGACCATCCATGACTATGCGGTACAATTTTGGTCTCCGTCCTATAGAATGTATATTCACTAGGATCAGTACAAATGAGAATGACCAAAATGATACACGGGCTCAGAAATTTACCTTTAGAGGACAGGGAGTGCGGGGAGATCTAATAGAGGTGTTCAAATGGATCAAGAGCTTTAACAAGGGTGATGCAGGCAAGGTCATCTTATTAAGACAGCAGGGTAGGACTTGCAGTAATGAATTCAAATTGAAAAAAATTAGATTTAAGAATAAATAGGCAAGAACTGATTTACTGATAGAGTGGTTAACGAATAGAATAGACTTAGTAACCATGTAAAGAGCGCTGAAACTATCAGTTGTTTGAAGAGAAGGTTAGATAACTTTATGAATAGGGATGATACGTGCTAATGGACATATAACTGCCTAGTGTAGGCCTTATGGTCTCTTGCAGTCTCCTTTATCCTTATGTTCATATGGAACAGCTCAGCGCCGCGGGTGACGTGAAGGAAGACTTCTCAGTGTCAGGGGATGGGTCGTCCGCGGATGGAGTTTTGTCTGGACGGAGCTTCGCAGAGACCTTGGGAAGGGAGCCAGAGCCGATGGTGGTACACGTGCAGAAGAATGACCTGAAATACAAGTGCGTTTGTGTGTGTGTGTATATATATATATATATATGTGTGTGTGTGTGTGTGTGTGTGTGTGTGTGTGTGTGTGTGTGTGTGTGTGTGTGTGTGTGTGTTTGTGTGTGTGTGTGTGAAGGGAAATAGAAGGGAGGATGGAAGGGAAGGAGGGAGAAAGGGGGTGGAGATATAGCCAGAAGGGAGGTATTAAAGGTTAGAAGGGTTCTACCGACTCCTGTCAACCAGGAGCGCAAGACTTAAGCGGGGATGGGTGAGGAGTAGGGCGCGGTGGGCTCAGGCGAAGGATCGAAAGAGAGAAAATATCTGCCCTGTCTCGCCCACGCAACTCACGTACATTCATCCCTTTATTGTGGCTGCCTCCTGATGATTTTATTCAGCCACGGAAACATGAATCCGTACAACTCCTACACATATTTATTGATATACACTCGGTGGTCTTCACAACTCGTCCACCATCTTTGTTCCCCCCCACACCCAAACCAACACTCACCCACACCCACATCACTCACCCTCACCCACTGACAAGGTCCTCAGGTCAGCCGTGTCTCCACCCCTGAGGGGTTTTCCAGGGGAATGAGTGAAATCGCCTGACGGCAGCGAGGATAAGAGAAGGTGCGCCTTACTCGGCACGGAAAGGGTCAACTTCTTTGCCACCGAGGGTGGGGTGCCAGGCGGCATATCGAGTAAAAGGAAAGGTGCCACTCACCATAGATGGCAGTAGAAGTGTGCCCATCGACTTGTGTGCCTGAAGTACATACAGATGCGGCAGGCGCTCTATGGTTTCCCATACCTTTGAATCGGGGTCGGCCGGGACAGGACTTAATTTTTTCATGTATTTTTTCTTCTTCTTTGATGAAGGTTGCGGATTAAGGGTAAAATTGAAGAAAAGAGGTACACACACGCGCACACACACACATACACACACACACACACACACACACACACACACACACACACACACACACACACACACACACACACACACACACACACACACACACACACACACACACACACACACACACACACACACACACACACACACACACACACACACACATGTATGCACCTTTGCACGTGCCAAATAATAGGCAGCTCCGTTTAAGTGGATGATAGGCATTAGTGGGAGGGGGCATGGGGAGATGGGGGAGGAGGCCTTCGAAGTGTACCAGTTGGTTGAAGAAGTTACCTAAGGTAGTCTTCGCATCTTCCGTGTAGGGTCTGCTGACAGGCGAAAAAGTTCGTCTGAAGCTAGCCAGAACGATATGTAGAGTCCGCCCTTAGAATGCATGGTTGGGAAGGACTTTGTTCTTCTGACGATGGGAAGGAGCCTTCCTGTGTCGCGGGGAGATCGCTGACAGGTAAAGGAACGATGGACCTGACCGTTGACTTCATTTGTCTGTCTTCGAGTGTTCTGGGGGAACTTCGAAGGGGGACCGTAAGCAAACAGGGAAACGCTGTCGTCATTTCCCTGACTACGAGTCCCCTGGAGAGGAGTTTCGCAGGGGAGTCCCCAGGCAAAGAGGAGAACGTCATTTTCATTTTCCTGACTTCGAATTTTGCGGAGGATCCTCTTATACGAGATAACCATCGGAGAGCAGCGTTAGAACTGAACGATGTCTTAATACTATGGAAGAATAAACTAACACTGAAAACCTTTTGTGCCATGACGATGGCGGGAACCACGGGAGAATCGGGGGAGGTGGTGAAGGTATGACATTAAGCCTTGCAGAATTTTTTCCCTATCTATATATTGGGTTAATCCTCATAAACCTTCATACCATAGCATTCGATTGTGAAGTGTGTGTTACATAGGTTGGTAATAGTTGGTAATATGATGTACATATTTATTTCTACCCATCTCGAGTAAAACGTGGAGTCACATAAGTCAGGAGTTGAATCTTTTTAGTTAACAATAAGCAGCGCTTTTATCTTGAGTGACAATATAGATCCAAAGCGATGGGTTCTTAGAGAAAAGTCGGAACCATTTCCCAGGCCGTGTCTGCCTGTACAAATAGTTTGACCCTTTCTTTACTGAAGGAGACGCTACAAAGGTGGATGGATAGAATAACCTTGAATGTTACTCGATATGATAAGTGTTGGGAAAATATCCCCCCTAGGGTCAGATGTCCTAGCTCCATGAAGTGCCACTCGCCCTTAGGTGTACAGTTCAGCACGTAGGCTAAGTATGGATTTTCCTTTACGGAAGAGACGAAACAGATGTTATGGGAGGTAGACCATGTCACTTAGTGGCA
>NC_134811.1:47387896-47400396 GCF_046742065.1 Oratosquilla oratoria | reverse complement strand
TATAATCGATTCGCAGTCCAAAAAGATAACCAAGACTCTTCCGAAAATTACCGAAAAGACATCACAAACTGTTCAAGAGTCTAAAGAGGGTAAAGATAAGGGTACTGAACAGTCAGAATCAGCAAAATTGAAAGATGTAGACGAGTCTAGAGCGGATAGAATTAGTTCGATTGCACATGAACTTTGTGGTATGATTGAGAGAATTGAGGGGAGTTTACTTACACCATATTTGGATGAGCGAAATGTTATATCTATTTTGTTTAGATTGAATGAACTTGAACAAGAAGTATCCTGTTTAAGGTCACATGAACAAATACACATGGGTGAGTTAGATTTCATAGGACCAGTCGGTAAGGAAGGGATGGTATCACCAGCAGCAGAACCCAAGTCATTTGTTGTACAAAGTGTAATTCCTAAAGATTTATCCTGTACCCCACAGAGTCTACCTACCACAGGTAGTGAGGGGAACCTGGATGTTGAGAGTTCGTTCTTAGGCACAGGTAAGGAGCTTTCTCCTGTTATAATGCCGTCTGGAACGCAGAGTACTGTGGCCGTCTTGTGCCCCAGTCCAATTGGGAATACGGACGCCAACGGACACCTGGAATTAGAGGCAATAACGGACACAGAAGATCTCTTCAGTGACGATGATCAGCACGTTCGAGGTAAATCTCCAATGAAATCCAAAGTGTCTCTCTTGCCCCCTTCCTCTGACCAGGCTGCACTCACAGACACCGAGGACATGGACCTGTCGGGCGAAGAGGATGAGTTAGTACCTGAGAAGAAGGACCTGCCGATGTTGGAAGACCTGGGGCTGTTACCCGAGCCGAGCAAGGACATTATCAACCTCACTGAAGGGTATGTCCGGAACGAAAGCCCCATGATGTCTGACACGGAAGTGGATATAAAGTCGGTTGAGGGAAGGCACAAGAGGAACGTGTTGAAGTCGGATACCATCGGGTTAGGGCCTCCAGAGCCGGACGTAACGCAGGCTCTGACAGATGTTGAGGATGTTGAGGACTCAGGGGACGAGATTGTACACCCAGGAGAAGATATAGAGACCACTCTTCCAGCTCACTACGATGATCTAGGGAAAGATGTCAAGAATACCGAATCCGTAGCTGCCAAGCCCATGCAGAAGACGCGGATCTTAGTATCTAAAATAGATCAGGTGGACTCTAGTGAAGATGAAGGTAGGGAAAAGGTTCACCGAAAGCCTCGCCGGAAAAGTGGCGGAATGTTAGGCGTCACCCAGCAGGAGGGAGGAACGACGGACATTGAAGAATTATCTATGACCGAAAATCCTACGCCCGAACCCCCACGTGTACGTCGGAAGAGGGTCGTAAAGAAAACGTCCGTCCCGAAGGAAAAGTCAACACTTGCTGTGAGTGGAGACAGGTCCGATGGCACCACAGATGTCGAATACCTCAGTGGGGAGGACGGGAAGAAGGAAGTTGGTGCTGATGATGGATTGTTTGTTCCTAAAAGGGACGAAGGTGCAATAACAGATACGGAGGATGTAGATGTGAGCGACGAAGAAGCAGAGGGTATCATACCACATCCTGTTAGTAAGAAGGAGCCTTTTGTCATCCCTGAAGTCCACAACCAGAGGATCAAAATACGCGAAGCGGCTCCAGAGAAAGAAGAAGAAGGGGAAAAGACGGATGAAGAAGGTTTCGAACTTGAAGAAAAGGAAGATTCTAAACCACTGATCCGCCGGCAGGTTACTCTCGATATGCCAGCTGAGATCGTCTCCACGGAAGCGCTTGAAGTCGAAGAGGCCGTAGAACAGGCTTTGACGGATGTTGAAGATATGGATGTTGACGACAAGGAAGAGGCAGCCATATTAAATGAGATTGCCAGCAACGAGCCAAAGGATGATGCCCTTAACGCCACTCTTGCAGAAATGGAATCAAATATTGGTAGAGTTTCTAAGAAGGAAAAAATCAAGGACCAGCACGAAGAACTAAAAAAGATTGCCAAAGAAGCAGAAATGGCAGGGTTAACGTTACAGGAAATTTTGCAGGAAGGCGGCGAGACTGACGTAGAGGACTTAGATGATAGCGAAGGAGAAGAGAAGCCTGTGAAACAACCGAAAAAGAAGCAAGTTGTGCAGAGAGATGATGGCACTGATGTAGAAAGTCTTGAAGGCTCAAGCTCCGAGTCCGAGGATGAAGAAAAGCCCGTCGTGAAGACCTCTCAACGAAGAAAGAAGGCGAAGAGAAGTCTCCAAAGGGGCCTTGTGCCTCAAATATCTGAGGTACGTTTTGTTGACACCGCCACAGGTCCACTTAGTATTATAGTCACACCGGGATCCTTCGACCAATCCAGCGACATGCCTAAGGACAATGTACCAGGCGTCGTTTTCCTTGAAACCCACGAAGGGATTGAGGATGCGGGTGCTACAGACATCGAGGAACTTAGTGGTGACGAGAGGCCGGCTATAGTTACGAAATTGCCTGAAGTTGAAGGCCCTCAAACAGATGTGGAAGAACTGGAAGGCGATGAGAGCGAGATCGGCGAAACAGTGAGACCACTTACACCCTTACCTCCTGATTTCGAGTATACGGTGCTACCCAGCCCGAAGAGGGAACTCATTCACATAAAAGAAGACAAACATGGTGTTCCTCAAGTTACTATTACAAAAATGCCGGATGACATGCTCCATGCACCGCAGTCCGACGAACAGGCTTTGACAGATACTGAAGATGTGTATGTATCAGAGGAAGAAGCGATGCGAATCCATGGGGCGCACCTTCAGGAAGATTCTGGTTATGAATTACCAGACTTTGAAAATACAGAAATAGTCGCTTCGGCAAATAAGGTAAGGACATCTGGCCTGAAGGTCGCTGAGGCTGAGGAATCTGGCAACACCGATGTCGAAGAATTGGCTATGGACTCGAAGCCGAAGCGTAAAGTAAAGCCTCGAGCCAAACTGCGTGTTGAAGAAGTGGAGGGTAACCTTACCGACGTGGAAACGCTCAGTGATATAGAAGCTGGACCACGCCTGAAAGTCCGCGTAGACACTCCTGGAGGACTCACAGACACGGAATTATTCGACACGTCAGATGCAGAGGAATTAGAAGTACCAGATATCACAGGTCGGGACCTCGCACGGACACCTGACATCATCAGGGAAGCCACTGTCCACAAAATCATAACTGTCAAGGAAGGTGTTGACGGGGATACGCGAATAGAAGAAGAGTTGATCGCCCCCAGTCCTGGCGAGCAAATGCTCACTGTAGAAAAGGACTTCGGGGGGGTCACAGACGAAGAAGATTTTGCTGCATCGGGACCCGAAGACGTTGATGAGCCAGCAGTCCACGAAGAGGTACCTTTACCCGAGAACGAGACTACCGAGGTGCAGATATCCCAAAAGACGCAGGTAAAACCTATCCAGGGTGAGGAGAGGCAAATCAAGGATAACCTACTCCTCCCGGAGGAGAACACGGACGCTCATACGGATATTGAGTCGTTGGACGGCGAAGGAGGTAACAGGTGTGCATCTAACCTAGAGGTGGCGTCCTCGTTCTTATCGTCTGCATTGCCACTAACTGTAGTTAGTCGCAATAATAATTTTGTAGAGACCAGTGTCCGCAGCACCCTTTCCACTCCCTCTCCAACGCAAACAGTTGCTTCTTCGGACCCTAAGTTGTCGTTAGAGACGAAACCGTTCTGTGGAGAACTCACAACACCAATAGTAGTTGAAGCCGAACTCGAGCAGGTTTACATTCACACGCCGCAGCAGCGGCCCGAGTTCAATGAGGAGGAGGTTGTAACCTCGGACGGTAGGGTCGTCAGGAGGAGGAGGTTGGTTGCTTCGTCATGCGAGGGACGTGAGGTTCGTCGGTTCTGGTCCATGGACGAACCTCTCCACGACAGTCAGATTAGTAGGCTTGCATGGCTAAGGAAAGACTACAAAACTATCCTCTACTTGGAGCAGCCAAACCTTCTCGACACAATTAGTATTAGTGACACCTTGTGCGAGACTTCGAGTAACTATCGCCGTCGGCTGTTGACAGAGTTTGATTCCTCTAGCACGGATTCTTTTGATGAGTGGTGCAGTTTGATAGGTTCCGATGGTATGGTCACTGTGGTCGAGAGGCTGTCCCGTGGCGACGGTACCACCATGAGCAGCTTTGACGACCTACCAAGTCCCAACCTTAGTAGCATTGGTAATTCTAGCCTTTGTAGATCTGAACCCACATTCAGGAGCTTTAGTAGCAGTGACTCTCTGGCCCAGCGGTGGGAAAGCCTTTCAAGTTTATCGAGAGGCGATTCTGGTGCTCGGTTCTCAGAGATGACTGATGACCAGGGGAATGCCGAGTCATCCATAGCCGGTGTAGAAAGGGAGACCGAAGACTCGGGGGTCAGTGGTGCTAATGAAGAAGGGATTCCCGTGGAAGAGAACGGGATGACAGTATCCTTCCCTACTTCGGAGATTAGTTACGAGGCAGACACTACGAACTTTACAGGTGGCCGAACCATTTCTGGGAGTTACGATCTCGCATCCGACACTGATCATCGGGACGAATCGTCCTCGTATGGTTATTTGTGCACGAGTTCTGTGTATAGCATGGAGTCCGAAGGTCATTATGATCCTGAAAGCATAGCTGCCAGTGAACAGCAGCAAGAAAGAGGTGACGAAAGCGAGGAATCGAGACAGGTGTGCGAGGACTCCGGTGTCCACGGGTCGATGGCCACGAGCATGACAGGGGATTTGGTTGAGTCAAACGAGTATGCAAGTGATCGAGTTATCGGTGATGAAGTCAGTGTCGCTGACAGTGCTCTTAGCTGTGATGAGAAGCAGGCCTCCCTTGCTGAGTGCCCATATGAGACGGACTTGTCCGAAGGGGAGTTGGTGGATGATCTGGCCGACGGGGGGTCCCCAGAGCGGAAGGCCGAGGAATACATGGCGGCTCGTCACGGCCTTTCTTTTAGGGAGAAGTTAGAACGCTTTATTAACCGAAAGGGGCGCTTGAGAGATCATACGAAACGAACTGAATCACCTTTGGTGGGTGACGAAATAGATCCTCTCTCTTCACAGGAACAAGATGGTCAAGGTCCCCTCCATTCAGATGTCATAGATGTAGAGGAGATGTCGATAGGTAAAGAGACAAATAGTACAGGGAACACAGAGGTGCTTTCTGAAGGAACTTCAAGGGGTTTAGAGGTTAGGGAAGGCGGTCAAGGACATAATGAGGATGTCATTAGTAGCAGTGCTACTGATCAGGAAGGGCTTAGCTACAAAGGTGAGTATAGCACTGTTTGTGGATGGATGGGGAGTGAGAGGGGGGCTGTCGAGGTTGGGGAGAGTTCAAAAATGGAAGTGTCAGCAGCTGGGGATTCAATTGATACATCGAGTTCGGATGAACCTCATGCGGTCCACGATGTCTTGTCAGATGTTTCCAACGCTGAAGAAGGCTTCGTGGAATCGTGCGAAGCAACGGAGGCCGATATCTCTGACGCTCTTGGGGACATGTCTGACACTTACGGTGACGTATCTGTTGACGTCGTGGATGTGGAGATTTATCAGGGAGGGGTAGACGAATCTGGTACTCGAGCGATCTCGACCGGTGTCTCGGCTGAATACTCAGGGATAAGTGACCAAGGAGGGGTGAAACCAGGGAGCAAAATGAAGGAGACTGAGGGCTCTTGCGTTAAGAGTGTGAAGTCAACAGAGGTGGAAGAGAGCAATGTAGAGAAACCAAATGATGACGACGACGACGACGATGATGAAGGTGAAAATGGTTACGAGTATGTCGTTGTCACTGCCAAACCAGCACGAGTCATTCCCAACCACGAGAGCAACACGCTTCCTCGTACCAACAAGAAACAAAGAAAGAAGGTCTTCACAAATCAGGTCAAAAATAGTGTAGATTCATCTCCCAAGGAGGCGAGAGGTCGCGAGCTGGTAAAAATGGATAGTTTAGGGGGCTTTGAAACCGCAAGCCTTGGAGACAGTCTCTATAGTAGTGATAGGATTAAGGTCCGGGGGTTGATATCACAGTGGGAGGAGTTAGTGGAGGAACATGCTCGCAGGTCGTTACCGAACTCCCCACACATCGGGCACCGTCTCATAACTCCAATGTTCCCCGCACCACGGAAAGCGGAGTCCCTAAGGATATTCAGTGACACAGGATGGAATGAGACCAAAAAATCGGAAGTGGAATTGGTGTGGATCCGCCAACAGGTGGAGGAAGAAGAGCAGGCTAGTGTAGTGGAAATAGTCGAAAGATTCGAACAGAGGCTAGTGAAGGATTCGGGGGAAAAGTTCCTGGGGAGGTTGAAGCCACACCCCCAAATTAGGACTCCGTCTCCGAGGAGCACGAAGCGTAGGGTGGCCACCGTCAAACCGATGCTGGAGTCGTCAACGAACTCGATTCCTAGCGATTTGAATGACGAACACCATTTGGTCTCGCCGGAACGTGACCAGGTCGACGTTTCAGTTGTTGCAGGATTCTCAACGACGTCTTCCTCTCGAAGACTCTTGCCCGAACAGGTTCGCTTAGAAGTAGACAAAGAGGAAACGCAAACGGTAGGCAAGGCAGGTAGTATTTTACCAAAGGTCAGCAGTGATGATGAGGATGATGACAATGGTAACGGCGACGGTGACGGTAACAGCAGTAGTAGCAACAGTAGCAGGACGCCAAGGATACTCGACTCAATGACGGTGATGAAGAAGTCAGATGGAACCTTCGAAGATGAGCAGCTTGGAGAAGAAGGACAAGAAGAGGAGAGGCACGAGGAGTCTTCTCGTAGAACGTCCGTGGACGAGCAACTGCCGAGTATTTGTCATGAAGTGTCGCCTGGCGTCCCAAAACCCGAAGGTGCAGAATGGAGGTTATATTGCTTCCTGGGGCCTTTGCTGGTCTTGCCTGGCTGTACTGGGATGATTAGAAGAGGAGGGCGCCCCCTATTCTTAGAGAAGGTGGCGCAGAACCATAGAAATGCCCAACTAGAATAGCATTTTTGTTAGTGTTCTTAAGAACCCGCTTTGAAAGGTAGATGATACGGTGGAGGAGAAAGTTTGAAATGTGATGTTCATGCATGAGATTAAGGTTTGGGTGTAGCAAACAATGGAAAGTGCATTTCATTTAATGCAGGTACAAGCGGTGATGGTTTTGTTTTATTACACCAATGAAGATGTGTCGGATTGATCTAGAAATCATATTGTTTAGTGGGAGGCTGTTTCAGTCATGTGATGGCCGTTATCAATGTCCAACCCATGGTGCTGCCGATCGAGATGCGCGAGTCTCGTGCTTATGATTGCAATGTAGCATTTTTAAAGAAGGTTTTCGGGAGGCAAAAATAGATCCATGTTATTTGCTTCAGAATCTTATTTATTTATTCATTCATATGTGTATTTTTTAAGGATATTAACTTGATGCAATAAGAAATTAGTAGAATGCCTCAGTATAAGAAGTTACATTGCTTTCACGAGATCTGAACTCAGCTATAGGTTTTGAATCGTTTAGTCCTCAGAGGTCAGCTAACTAGATTATACATACATCACGCTTTTAAGTATACATCAATTACGCAAGAAGTTGTGTGGTGCTGGACAAATATTGTATTGTATACCATATATTTAACCAATTGTGTGATGCTAGACAAAGTTTGCGTTTTATACAAACCATATATATAATCAGTTGCTAGAGAATAAAAACTTGCGACTTGCACAGTAGGATCTAACTATTCTGCTGTGCATTGCAGTTAGAAAATAAATCGGTGACAAAGTTTATTCTGAAGTCGCCGTGGGATATCTAGTGATCTAATGTTGTTGAAACAGCCTTTGAAAAAAACTCAAGGAGAGAGGAAAATAATTGCACAGACTAAGTTTTCCGAATTCCCAGGAGTTACATGGTTATAATTAGAATTACTAGAATGTAGTTTCTTTAAATGTATCCATTGGGTTATAACTTCATGAAAGTGTCACCGACTGCTGGAAATAGCTCTTTACTTCTTGTGAATCATAAACATCACTAGAGTGACCGAAGCTTCTAGTTGTTAAACTTGAATTTGCATGATCTGAGCAACAGATTTTGACACATTAGGGAAAGGTTATCATGCAGGATACGCATTGGCTGTCGGGATTCCCGGATATCCTTTCTAATAGACTTTCCGATGCGTATATTCGTCTCGCTGACATTAATCAAGGTCCTGCCAATTACGGAAGGACGCGATTGAGATATAGGGCAACCACCCATCCGTCCCTTAGGCCTGCCATGCGGTTACACTGCTTGTAGACTTGCTTCGCCTCTGTGTAATACCAGTTTATCACTTTTAGTGTTGATGTTTGATGTTAGATTTTTTTTATAACACCACGCGTAAAAATTTATATTCCTTCCAAGACGTCCCCATGACCCATAACGATCAGAATTGGTTCATTCACTAGTTGACATCTAGAAGCGCAGGTGTTGTTTCATGGTTGATGTCGCGCTTGTCAAGCAGAAAAAAATCTTTGTAGAGTTGTGGGTTGGCTGTAGTTTTCGTAGTCCACCGGTAGTGTCGTCGCTGCTACAGCATATGGGTCTTCTCGCAAAGCATGATCTCATCTCTAAATGTTCTTTATTTTTCCCCATTTATTCCTATTTTTTCATCAGATTCCTTCGCGTGACCTATTGCTCTTGCACGTAACTTTTGTCTTTTCTTTTATCTTTTTTTCTTTCTTTTGTCAGCCTTTACCTTCTACCCCAAACCGGTAGCAGTAGAATCCTACTTCTACAAAGGTTTCTTCCACGGTCCAGGTAAAGGTGGAAGGGCGGGGATGTGGTCGTGTACATAACTCTCATACTTATCTATATGTTTGTTAGTTTATGAAAAGTAACTGCGGCCTATGTACTAACAGGTCGTACATTATATTTAAGCTACAAATCTTTAGCTATATGCCTACTATTCCATGTGCATAATTGTACCCTGTAACGTACGTACGGTGGGAGTGTATGTGTAAACTGTGTATGTATACGTATATATATATATATATATATATATATATATATATATATATATGTATGTGTGTGTGTGTGTGTGTGTGTGTGTGTGTGTGTGTGTATGTATGTATATGTATAATGTAGCGAAGTTTTAGGTCGATAGTCCACCCACATGTGCTTTTACTTTGACTGGGTCATAGGATTACATCCATGTGTAGATAGAAAATTACAAGATCCTGACAAGATATCGCCAGTTACGGATCAGATTACAATTGGCAATAACTTGCTAAGACTTAAGTTATTCTTTCTCTACACAGGAATAAAGCTTGGTTACCCTGCCGTAGAAAGGCATGTATATATGTACAGTATGTATGGTATGTATGTATGTATGTATGTATGAATGTAATAATGATAATTGTTGCCTCGAGTTTTGCTGACTGGGAATCGGAAGACCTACATTGGCTGACTGTGGTCTTTGCGCCCTCCCATACACTTCTTTAGGGAAAAGACTTGAGCTGCTGCCTTTGTTGCCCCAATTTAGGAATGTCTCTTGTCACCGGTTGGTAAGAGGAGGAGGAAGATGGGAGCAGTCACCTGTTTTCAATTTTCCTTATGTTCCTTGGGAGTGCACGTGCAGATGCAGATGGAGGTGAGGGTGTTGGATTGTGAAGAAGGGCGTCTCTCTCACAGGGCCACCACTTAAATGTTCCCGTTGTTGGTACCAATTTATATGTATATGTATATATATATATATATATATATATATATATATATATATAAATATATATAAATATATATATATATATATATATATATATATATATATATATATAGTGCAGGATGCAGCTTTGTATCTGAGTGTGTGTGTGTGTGTGTGTGTGTGTGTGTGTGTGTGTGTATGTGTGTGTATGTGTGTGTGTGTGTGTGTGTGTGCACCGTACGTTTTTAACTGCACCGTACGTTTTTAACTGTATTAGAAGTTGTTTAACACTTAGCACCTCAAAGACTTAACATGACCCCTTGGCTACCAGCCCGTATGCTGTGTTGGTTAGCGAATTGTAGCGTTCTGCGGTTAAAGGCTCTTTCTCACACCTCGATGTAGCGCTAGAAGTGACACAAAGACCTGTTGTGGTGTATACCTCGTTGTAGTCCCGGGTAAGGGCGACCGACAGCAGTTGGAGGAGGACCCGCCTGCTAATGGCGAAGGGCTACCTCGCACCAGAACTTTGCATAACCCAGTCGCTTCTAGGTTCTGACGAGCAGATGGCGGAGGGGCTCCTTCGGCGTGTCTCGAACTGCTTCGACCCTTGGGGGGCTTCTCGGGGGGCCAGGCGAGTCGAGGTCATTTGCTCGGACTTGTCGAGGTCTTAGTATTATAGTCCTTACTATGCTTAGTGCTACTACTAGAGTATTGCTGTCTTGTGTATGCTTCTCTAAGTCTTCTTGTACAGTAGCCCTTTACGATGTTTGGTGTGCACGGTTGCGCGCGCATGCACACACACACACACACACACACACACACACACACACACACACACACACACACACACACACACACACACACACACACACACACACACACACACACACACACACACACACACACACACACACACACACACACACATGCGTGTGCTTCAGCGTAGACAATGTTTCTGTGTATAGTAGTGCTTGGTAATTCTGCATAATCTGGATGCTTCTTAGTTAAGTAGTTTCTGTTGTTGATATACATTATTATCTAAAATTGTATATGCACTGTCGTATCTGATTTTGTGTTTCTTTTTCTAGCTTTGAGTAGAGGTTTACGAACTTGAGAATTCATCAGAATGAGAAATAATTTAGATTGATGTGGTACAGTAGTCAAGAAAGAGTTGATAGTACCAATGGCTTTCAGTAATTTTCTTCTTTCACGTAGAAACGAAAGTCCTCAACAATAATGAGTTTCTCAGGATCTCTTTCAATTTCTCACCCTGATGAATAGACGACCAGATACTTACTTCAATATGTAGCTAGGAAATGGATCTTGTAAATATTGTACCGATTTATCTGACCGACGCACTGAAAAAACGAGTAGGAAGTTTGTCTCAAGTTAGCCATGCCCCCCTTGGGGAGTGACGGGCCTTGTCTGCGAGGTCGTGCTCCAACGGACCTCCGTTATTCTGCGCCTTTTCTGACGACCGGCAGCGTAGACGCTGCCGGTCGCGTATGGCCCGAAACACGGAGGATCTGGACGTTGAGAGGGAGCACGAGTTCGATGACGTCTCGTTCGCTGGCCCCAAGGAAGTTCCTCTCAGGCTCAGGGGCGGCGCATGCGGTGGCGCCTCAATGACCCGCCACTCCTGGAATCAGGTGCAGCAATGTTTTAGACAAAGCATACAAAACCCATAGTCCAGATACTGGTGTTGTGTTCTCTAGATTCCTCTGTAGTTTTGAAACTGGATGTCATGTCTCACCTTTCCCGCATTTGTCATCATCTGTTACACCTTCCCCTCCCACTCACCCACCACCCGTCCACCTCCGTGCTTTTTGGCATGAAACCGACTCCATGCTGGTTTGTAGTTTGAGTATTTTTGTATAGCACGTACACCGGTTTACGAAAAAACCCAAATGTTTTCTTTAAGTAGTTCCATGGGTGGGCATGTCTGTGTAGACACTGAACATTTATGTATACAAATGTGATATATATATATATATATATATATATATATATATATATATATATATATATATATATATTGTGTGTGTGTGTATGTATGAGAGAGAGTGTGTGTACATGTGTGTGGGTAGAAAAATTGGCTCCATCCGCTGTTCCCTCGCACTGAAGGAGGCGGCGAGTTACGGCTTGTGATTCTTTGCCATGCTAGACTCCCCGCCCCACAGCTATTGAGATGTCTTTGGTGCAGACTACCGATGTGGGGAAGTGATTGATTCTGGCCATCATTTTCCATTCTGCAGAAGGGGAAAGTAGGTCGGAAACAGTTCCGCCGCATCGATATTCTGTAACAGAGAAGGCATTGGACTTCGGGTCCACAAGGGAACGATGAATCGCCCAGCCCATTCTTAATGCCCACTTAACTTCTGGCCGCACACACAATGTCACCTCGTGCACACGACTCGCTTGGAAGCGTCACTTATACACTTTACCACTGGTATTGTGACTCATCACGGTCTTGGGTATTGTGTTGGGCTCGTGATCGACAGCTATTACCCTCCCGGATGAGAACTCAGAGCTCATATATAGCCTAATCTATGGGTATTGCTGTGACCTTACACACACACACACACACACACACACACATACACACACACACACACACACACACACACACACACACACACACACACACACACACACACACACACACACACACACACACACAGCTTCTTGCCTACCGGAATTGGAGCTGAATTTTTCAGTTGTGTGTGTGTATATTTGTGTATGTGTGTGTGTGTGTGTGTGTGTGTGTGTGTGTGTGTGTGTGTGTGTGAAAAATACCTGTGTAGTGCAGTGTTACTTCTTTACATGTTTTCATAATTTTGCAAGAGTGTGTTCCTGCTCGTATTGAGTTTTGC
>NC_134811.1:47360396-47372896 GCF_046742065.1 Oratosquilla oratoria | reverse complement strand
GAAGCATTCGTGAGTTCGTGGACAACGAAGAGGGGAGCGGGGGAAGCTTCAATAGGGCGCTCAAGACCTCGACGGCTGGGGGTGACTCCGGAAGGGCCTCCCCGTCTGTGGAGAGGGTCTACACTCTACAACGTCAGACACCTCCCGGACGCACGCCCAGCCCCCGGTTCGTTCGCCCCGACGTGCCTGCAGAAGGAATCGGCTACGGGAGACCCCAGCAGGAGGATGACTTCGACCTTATGGCTCAAGTGCGAGGTAAGCCAAGCTTGGGGCTTGCTGATGCTACTACGCAGTGTGTGTTCTTATGCCGCTTCTTATGACTGAAAACAAATGTCCTATTGGTTTGAATTTTGTGAAACTAACCCCTTTCTCACAGTAGGAGTACCTTGGCTACTGTGCACTTACTACTTGACTAACTACTCATCATTATCTGAGGTGGCGTGGCTACGGACCACACACACGAGCCCCAAGAATTAGGTCACACATTTACATGAGTCTTGCCTGCAGCGGGCTGTCCGTGATTTCAGGCATAATGGACCTGTTTCCTCGTGTGTTTCAGACAGTTGCCGTGAAGGCGTTGGCCCCGAAGCACAGCCCCAACTCTTGGTGGCTCAGCAGGGGACGTGTTTAGATGGCATAATGTCACACACACTGGTGCAGGCTCTACCTACCACTTCCGCTTCTACTTCTACAACCACCTTCTCCATGTGGCAAACTCAGTCGGGCCACATTGCCTCCCCTCTCTCACCTGAAGATTCCCAGCCCGCCCATTCCGCCACCCAACCCTCCTCTTTTCTGCCTGACGGAGTGGTGCTGCCCTCGCCGTCTCCTGACGCTCCCTTGCCCCCGTCGGATGTCCCCGGGGGGTCGACGGGCTCCTCATCCCACGTCGTTCCCTCCCACTTGGAGGCCCTGGCCACCAGCTGCGACTACTCGAGGTCAGAGGGCTTCCAGGCTGAGAACCTGGGGGTCTCCTCCTCCGTCACGTCGTCGATCGTGACGTCGTTCTCGGCTATAACCTCCGCCTCCGCCGTCACCACGAGCGCCTTCAGGGACTCCCTGATCGACGACTCGGCCATTAGCTTCGCTCTGAACTCAGCCAGTGGTGGGTTTTCCTCCTACGGAACAGGACCGGTTTCCCCCACGGAGGATTCGAGCGAGGACCACGCCGAAATTGACCGCACGAGCACGGAAATGTCCGCCGACAGCGTTCGCTTGGACAATGACCTCGCAGACACGCGAACCGAAGACGAAGCGCCCGAGATCGATGATGACCAACTGGCCCCCTCGCCTGTGATGGGTTCCCGCCTCAGCGAGAGGCTCCTCTCCGTCGAGGTCACCGAGGACACGGACATCACCACGCCCATCGAAATGCGAGACTCGCAGACCGAACGCGACGCCACGGCCTCCAATCTCGAGTCCGTGGACGAGAAGGACGGTACGGAGGGAAGCAAACTCGAATTGCCGGCTGATCTCGTCCAGGAGACTGCCGAAACGCGGCCGGAAGAGCCTCATGACTTCGCTTCCTTCGCGCAGGAGACCGCCAAGATCCGCCGGCAAGTCTTGAAGCTAGAAGAACGAGTGAGTTCCAAGGAGGTGGAGGTGGAGGTCGCTCGCTCGGAGGCGGAAAGTATCTTGAACTCTGTCGATGACATAAGAGACGCCGTGACAGGTCTCGGGGCGGCGGTGGAAGCCGCAGACGACGCCGCGTCGGTACTCAAACAGGAGTCTTTGGCAGCAGCCCAAGACATCCTTAGTAGCATTACCTCCATTTCCGACGCCGTTTCCCAGATCATTTACAAACTCCACATCACCGAGGACCCCGACTACTCCGACTTCTGGACCCGAGACGAGCTCCGGACGGCGAGACGAACAGAGTCGACGTGTGTGGAGACGGGGTCCCCGGAAGATGAGAGTGGCAGTCCTTCCTCCGACGCGGCCCGCGCTCGGGAGCAGAGTCTGTCTGACCTTGTGGACTCAGAAGACCTCAATCGTGACAGCCTCGAGGACGAGTTCGATCGCCTGGCAGCCGAGACCGAACAGTCGCCTTCGCCCACGTCACCGCCGCTGCCTCCACCGTCGCCTCCGCCGCCCATCATCGTTCCTCCGTCGTGCACTCGTGTTGATACTGCAACTATAACCACTGCTGCTGCTTTAACTGACACTAATTTTACTACTACCACTATGGCCACTACAGTCGTTGCTACAGCTGCTACTACTACTACTACTGCTACTGTTTCTGCCGAACGTCCTCTTCCATCGCCTTCTGAGAAGGAGATAGTTCTCCCCTCTCAGTCTGTCACTCTTCCTCCCTTACCTTCTGTCTCCTCCTCCGCCCCTGTTCTTAAATCGCCCTCAACCTCTGTCCCTACGCCCACAGCCCGAGACTCAGGTACGGAACTCACTTATTCGTGATTCCTTGTGAACTGGTATTTTCATGTATAATACCCACATATAGGACCACATCATCATTATTCATTGGAATGTTCACATCACTCTTTTCCTCGTCTCAGTTTCACATAGGAACACATCATCTCTTATGATTACATCACCCAGTTGTATGTTAACGCCATCCTGTTGTATATTCATATCATTGTGTTGTATGTTTACATAGTTATTCCTCTCAGTGTCACGATCATTGTGTATCATACTCGCATTCATTTTCATTGTATTGTAACATTCTCCCCTTCTCTTTCTCCATTTTCAATGTTGGGGGTTATATTTACCTTATTTGTAGCATTTGTAATGTCTTCCTATTACCCATGATGCCGTTTTATGAGCAGATAAGCAGTTGGTTGCTGTTGGCTCACCAATAAGTACTATGACTCAGAAACACACCCTTCATATGCTTGAAAAGCTCACACTGAAGATGCACTAAGATTAACATCATGTCAATAGGTATACTTTTTTATATAACAGTAGCTTAGAAGGTTGGACTTTTTTTTTTACTTCACAGCTGTCGAAGAACACACTATAGTTCCCCATGCAGCCCCTCCATTTACTGACAAACCTTTAGAAATTGTAGAGATAGAGCAAGAGAAGAAAGAGGAGGAGGAGGGTCGTCATGGCACGCAGATCTGTAAGAATTCAGACAACTCGGCCTCTGATAACCAAGGGTACGAAGGTGGCGGTGCAGGCGGCCCTGAGGACGAGGTACCTCCCTTGCCACAGGACCTTCCTGTGCTCCTGAGGGAACACAGTACCTCCAGGCCCCGCCCCATCACATTCCCCTTGTGTTTGCTGCAGCCCGATGTCCTCGACTCTTCCCCTGATGCGGAGAAGTACTTCCGGCAGCATCAAGAGGTTCTCGAGCAAATGGGTTGCCAGGGAGAAGGCGAGATGGGTGTCACTGGCCGAGACCCTAAAGCTGACCTCTCGGACGCAGAGAAGGAAGATAAGAAATGGGACGAAGGGTCTCGGTCCGAGCGCAAACTGATCAAATCTTCTTCGAGCTACGAAAATATATATGACAAAGCTGACCTCAGCGTACCTAAGAGCATAGACGCGCCGTCGACAGACGAACTCTCACGATCTGTGGGAGACCCCTTTTCCACAAAGACGAACATGCCGAGGGAGATGTGCTCGAGTTTCGAGAACCTCTACATGAAAACAGACTCGCCTTTGATTAACCGCGAGGCCGACCTCTTGGCCGGGGATATCATGGATGAAGCCGTGGTGGAAGCGGCTCGCACTCCTTCGCCGAAGGCCAGGTCTGAGGAGAGGAAGGGGCCAGAGGTAGAACCCCTCGAAAGTCACGAGGAAAGAGAGAGCGGGGAGGTTGTCGGGGTCGCTGCCAGGTGGGTTAGTTCAAGCGGTTCGCCAGTAAATGTCGAGGGGTTGCAAGAGCACGGGGACTCTTCAAATACACAGACGCTTGAGAGGGAGGACAAGACGTCCGCCGGGTTCCTTGCGGGCCCCGACGGGTTGCTCGCGGGCCAGACTGAGTGCCAGAGTGAAGGGCAGGTCACAGGTACACTACCCACCCACTCATCCTCGATGTTGGGACCGAGTAGCGCCTACCCTCGAAATGGGTGCCCGTAGACCGTAGTAACTAACACAGAGCAAGTTGGCAATAGTTTGACCACACCTTCTAGGCTACTGTCTGATGTCGTGAATTTCACGTGTTATTTTCTTACGCTCTCTCCCTTTTTTTAACTTTTACGTGGACTGAAGTGCAGTGACTAATCCCTGTTAATGTTTTTTTTTTTTTTTTTTTTTTTTTTTGGCATCTTGGCCCGAATACTTGGTCCCATAATCCATTGAGAACCAGCCAACGTTGTTTTTAGTTGTTAGACTAATTTTGTTGTGTTGTGATTCACACTTTTGATTTAAATGTAGGGATTACACATTATGGATTAAGTTTTAACTGTGTGTTTGTGCATTTGTTTTTAGTATGTGCTACTAACACCTCTCTTTTACAGGTAATGTCAGTAGCGTGCTTCATGATCGTGATAGTGTATGACTGGGATGCGAATGTGAAACAATGTGTTGGGTCCAGGGAATCTCTCATTCTGTGGAACTAGACATTATTAAACACGCTTTCAAATGCCCTTTTTTGTCAAACACCAAGACGCGTACCTCTCACTTATTACTTCTGCCCTTACATTGCCTCTGTGTTACAAGAAAAGTTAAAAATTGTGTGTTAGCCACAGAGAGTGCGAGCGTCTATCTTAATTGCTTGATAGATGGACCAGAGATGACAGTTCCTGGCATTTCTTTGCGGAGACTTTTTTGATCAAGAGACGTATTGCATTTCACATGCTCATTTACTTTTGACGGTGCCAGGTGAGTCGGTCAGTTCACAAGGGATGGGGGCCTAGGTAACACCATTTCCCCATCTACGAACAGCTTTTAACGGTCTTGCAAAAGTAGGTTTGCAGTGCCCGGAAGTCGGCATGGTGTGTAGAACGAGAGGTAAGTAAATGAAAAGTGCGAGTCTCGTAGTCTCTTGGTGGTGAGTGAACGACAGAATGTGGGACAAGTGAGCGAAGGCATGGGCAAGGCGGGGAAGTGGAAGGGGAAGGGGAAGGGGACGGTGGCCAGGGCTCGGCGTCAGTAGTAGTGGCAGCGGTGGCGAGTTGATTGTGCCCTCGTTAAAGCAGGCCCTGGGGCCGCTCCTGCCTCTTCTCCCACTCCCACTGTGTGATAGTGTTAGGGCGTGTGTGCGATAGTCTTGGCGTTTAACCCGTGTGTATGACTCCTACTAATAGTGAACTACTAACTCTTGTTCTAGATGTGGGAGTGGTGTTTACAGAGCGTAAAGAATATGGGGGCGGGGTGAAGGCTTCTGAAGAGACGACAGGCGACCAGGCATACTATCCCTCTAAATCCACAACCTTTAAGCCACAACCTCGATCCGCACCTACCTCCTCCGTAACCCCTTCTCCTGCACCCACACCTACCACCCGCGCTGAGGCGCCGCAGGAGGAGACTACCAGCGCTCGGCCTTACCGGCGTCACGAACGAAACCTGTCACAGGCTACGAATATCATCACCGGGCCGATCATCACACCCGAGCAGCGTGCCGCTAGCAAGCAAGACAAGCCGGACATTGAAGAGGAGCGAGAGGAGAGAGAGGAAGTTTTGCCCAAACCTGTCGAGGATAAGATCAAGCCCTACTCGGAGCGACGGCAGTTCTGGGAGAGCGTGACGACGCAGTCGTTTGATTCCAAGAAGAGCTCCGTCTTCAAGAGTGAAACTGAAAGTGACACGGACACTGGGACCGATGCCACTGTGGTAGAGAGTAGAATATCCGAAACTAGTCATAAACAGTCGTCCATTACGGAAAGTTCTGACTCGGAGGCGGACATCATCACTAGGCAAAAGGACCCGCTCTTCTACGAAAACAAAGGCTTCGTAGGGACCGAACTGATTGATGTCCCCGGTGAAGAACGAGAACGCGCCAGGAGTCCCTTCGAAGTGTCCAGATCGGAGGCGGGAGGGTCCGTCTCTTCCTCTCAGGATCTTCCATCCCCGGAGGACGTCGCTTTCAAGGACGTTCGTTCGAAAAGAGACATTTTCGAGAAGGAGATCAAAAGACAAAGCATGGAGCTCGAAGAAAACCAGAGCTGGAAGAGAAGTTCACGGGAGATTGACGAAAAAGTAGTTATACTCGAACAAACGGAGTCCAAAGTAACCAAAGAGATGATAGGCGTCGACGAAATGAAAGTCGCGGAGGAGAAGACCGAAGTGGTCGAGGAGGGAGCCAAGAAGATGGAAAGGAAGCTGAAGGAGGAGGAGATGAGTAAACAAAAAATGAAAGAGGAAGAGAAACACTCCACCAAGAAGAAAGACGAAGAGAAAACGGAAGTGAAAGTGAAAGAGGAAGAGAAAATTAGAAGTAAAGTTAAAGAAGAAACAGAAAGTGAAGTCAGAGTAAAGGATGTGAAGGAGCATTTTGAAGCCAAGGCCAGGGAGGAAGCTGAGGCGAGTGCGGACAGAACCAGTGGCGTGAAGAAACCGAGTCCAGACAAGACTCCAACCGATAGTAATTGGATAAAGCGTGAAGATAAAGCCCCAGAGAAGGATAAAGAAAAGGATGAAAGTGATGAGAAGAAGTCTAGCAAGCCGATCTTTGCCAGCAAGAGCGTGAAGAGTAGCACCGAGACAGAGACCAAGGAGGTGTCCGAGATCAAGACGGAATCGTCTGAAACACAAGACAACCAGACGGTAAAGAAGGAGGCGAGAGAACGCGTCGAGGAGATCTGCTATGAGAAGAAGTCGGAGGAGACAACTGTTGACGCCCGACTCTCAAGTCTAGATCAAAGCTCCCAAGAACGGGAAGAAACAGAAGAAGATATGACTCGCACCGAGGAAACCAGCGAGGAAGAGCCGGAGGATTTAAGAAGGCGCCCTAGGGACGCCAAGGTCGAAGAAAGCGTCACTCAAGAGAGAAGAGTTCGGGGAGACACTCAGGAGACGGTGGTACGAGAGACTAGGACGACCAGAGAGGGGGATCAAGAGCAGCGGGTCATCAAAGAGACCAAAACCCAAGAGACCATGATGGCGGACGGGTCCACTGTGAAGAGCACTTCTATCACTACATTCACCACGCATCTTGATGTCCGACCTGAGACGGGTGACGGTGGTCGACCGAGAATGGAAATCCTTACACAAATGTCTTCAGATCCTTCCAGTTCGAGCACAGAAGATGAGAGAATGTTCGTTAGAGGGGAAAAGAAGGAAAGTTTGATCGGAGGTAAAGTGAAGTCTGAAATTCTATCAGAAGTTATGAAATCCTTAGCAGATGATATAAGCCCTGAACAAAAGACAGTGACGACAACCACGAGAATAGAAACCAGAGAGTTAGCTGCACCCTACGAAACCAAACCACTAGCAAGTCCTATACTTGTACCAGAGGAGAAAATGCAAGACGTAGTGTGGGAGGTTTCACAGGAACAGTCTGATGTGTCATTAATGGAAACGGTCCAGGACATGCCATTTGATCGAGCTCATCACGTCGTTGATGCCTCAGGCCAGGTAAAGGTCGACGAAACGGGGAAAATTCGCTTAACAGAAGACGAGGCTCGGAAAATAGCTATTGAGATCGTTGAGGAAGTGAAAACAGAAGCGATGAAACGATCACTATCTGCACCGAGGCCGTTAGACGAGGAATTAGCCGAGGCTTCTGGCCGAGATCCAGCGACTTTACCAAAACCCAGTCCCGAGTCGATGTTCACTGAAGAAACGTCGACCAAGATTGAGAGATACATCCAGGAACAACTTTCTGGAACACTGGATGAGGACAAACGTAAACTTATAGAGTCCGTCACGGCTAAGAAAACTCAAATGTTGCAGAAACGTATATCATCGGCCGACTACCAGCAACACAGTATGGAAATAACTGATGAAGATCTACGGTCAAGTGGCGCAGAGCTCTCCCCGATCGAATCACAGATGCTGAAACTTCGACAGATGACTGAGGATGAGGACACGATAAGATCAGCTCCCCGAGAACCATCTGAACCTGACGAAAGTGAAGACTCGGTTATAATACATGATACGGGGGACGATGAAGACACTTTTATGAGCGAGTACAATCAGGCCAAGGAGTCCTTTCTATTGATGGAAAGGCAACGAGGTCTAACCAAAATTTCAGAAGAGGAGGGCTCAGGCGAGCCCGAGAGATCCTCAACCTTCACGGTAGTCAAGGAAATTGAAGAAGAAGAATCGGAAAGACCAGGCAAATCCTCAACGGCCAGAGACGGGTCTCCCAGCCCCAAGTCGGAGTCACGGAAGGGGTCTTGGATGGACGAAGAAGATTTGAGACGGGAATTCCGTCGTGATTATGAAGACAAGAAAAAGATGTTCAGAGAGGAGATGGCTGGCAAGGGGGACGACGTCTTCGAGGGAGGGTCCGAGGTTATTCAAGGGACTGAGGTTTCTCATTTAATGCAGGTCACGGAAACGCATCATGAAACGCGCGTCCTGAAGCAGAGGAGTGATGACCTGCAGAGAGAGGCATACATGGAGTCTAGTATGACAGAGAGCATGGAAGAGACCAGCGCCGTCGAAAGCTGCCGATCAATGGAGTCGAAAGCCATCGCAGAGAAGACCTCCACTGGAGGCAAAGAAGTCAAAGTCGTTGAAATCGGAACGAAACAGGAGGAGAAGTCTGTTCAGGAGGAAGTTCACATGAGGAAAAAGTCTCACATAGACGAATTTAACCGAAGATCAGGTACAGATTTCGATACGTATTCGAGCTCGGGGGAAAGCCATTACTTCACAGCAGCCGAAGGAACCTCTGACAGTCGCACTGGCAGCCGGCCATGTTCCTCCGACGTGGAAGCTCTCATGTCGGGTACACCCGGTACCTCGGAGTACGACACCGCTCTGACGTCACAAGACACCTCACAGTATTCGTCTACGTCTCAAGATTATCGAACTGCTGCGAGTTCGATGAGCTCCCGGGATTCCATGAAGTCCATTGATTCCGAGAGCTCTGGGCATCTTGCCAGCGTCGAACTTAGTGAAACGTCCGAGACGCTCGTACCGACGGCCCTTGAATTAGAAAGAGACATGGATTTGTTAGAAAGGGAAGATATGGAGGAGGATGGTACCACGGTAACCCGCCGTACCGTGATACCTCAATTGACCATCCACTCAGGTACGCCCAAGTCCGAAGACATGCCAAGCTCCTTCGAATTAGAGCAGGAAGAGGGAGAGCCTGAGGTTAGCGCTGCTGAGGGCGATGACTTTCACCAATCCTCAAAGATGAAGCGTTCAATGGAGATGACTTTTCACCCAGAGCCTAAACCTCTTCGTTCGGCTCCGGGCGGGAGGGAAATGATCGCCTCCAGTTTAGAGGAAAGCACAACGTCAGAAGTCTCAATGAGTACAGTGGTAGAGCAGGAGAAGCGCCAGATCTCGATGCAGGAGTCAACAGATACGAACCTGACCATGTCTACCATATCCGAACAGATGCTCTCCTCCATGGAGGGCCAGAGTGACGTGGAGCAGCAGTTGGTGTCGCACACGGAGAGCAGCACCATTACCACCATCACGGGGGAGGGTCAGGCGAGCCCAGCTTCCGTGACCATCACGGCCACTTCGGTTCGGCACCCTTCGGACGATTCCGGCACGGCTTCGATGTGCACCCAGGTGACCTCTGAGCCGCGTCAGGACGACGAAGAACCCAAAGTAGACACCGAGCCTTTTTTTCGAGCAAACGGACCCACTGAAGTAGAATATGTGCCTGAGTATGATGACGACCAAGATGAACAGAAGACCCAGTTGGCACATGGTTCTCGGCTAGCTGAAGCTCCAGGTGTTCCTACTCCAAGTCAACAGGGAGAGGGACAGACTGGAGCAGCAGCTAGCCCTTCAGTGGGCCCGGAGAAGGTATCCATTGTAGAAGAAAGTTACGAGACAGAAGCTGATCAGGAATATGGTCCCATGATCAGAGAAGGAGAATTTTGTGATATGGCCGAAGCCGAACTACAGTATTCGATGGAGGAGCAGCCCGAGGCAGAGATGGGCGGTATGCTCGGAATAGATGAACCGATCGAGAGACCTCGTACTCCAGAGCCAGGTATCATCCCGGCTGCCACCAGTGTTCAGATGGTGCTCGACTCCCCCCTCGAACCCTGCGGCGAGTACACTGAAGTCGACAAGAGATTCAGTGCGGTGTTCTCCACGACGTATTCCGAAGACCGTGATATCAGTCCACGAGCTATTCTAAGATCGTCGTTCAGTGTGGACGTGCCCAACATCACGGTGACGGAGCACACAGCCCCCACCCCACTTCAGTTCCGGTACCCGGATCTGGAGCGGGAGGAGGACTTCCCGGAGTGCGCACAGGGGTACTTCCAGTCCGACACAGAGGTGCCACCCGGCGCTGCGGCTCCGACAGTGGCAACTCCGGGGTCTCAGGAATCGATATCCTCCTGTGCGTCACAGAAGTCCTCCACGACGGACTCCGAGCAGGGCCGGGAGTACTGCCTCGACGATGAAATCCGCGGACCCATCAGCTTCGAGGACTACGGGTCCTTTGAGATGGTGGACGTGGGCGACATCGGCGACGTAAGTGAGTACGAACAAACCATGTACATGCACGAGGAGCGCATGCGTGAAATGACCCTCATCAAAGAGGAAGACGAGGAGGATTTGATAGAGGGAGACAGACAAACCAGTTCGCCTATTCCCATTCCCTCTCAGCTGAAGGCCGTCAAGATCGAGAGCGGAAGTGGAGGGAGTGCCTCCGAGTCTCAGAGCGGCGAGAGCGATGTCATCGAACACCCTGAGGTGGACTTCGACTCCGCAGTCGTTGAACAGAGACGGTGGTTAGAGATGCAGTTCGACGACCCCGACGCGGCAGTTTATGACTATGCACAAGCTGGTTACATTGAGCACGTGTACTCAGGGCCCCTGGAGGACATCGAGGAGGAGCGGGAAGACATGGATAAACGTGATCTTTCCCATCTAGTCAAAACGTCCTCTTCCTTGTCCTCGACGCCCGAGTATGACGTCCTTGCCGGGAGAAAGTTCTTCACCAGGAGCGGCGAGCATGATGACATCTCGATGTGCTCACTACAGGAGTTTGAGAGACTGGAGAAAGAGGTGGCCATCGAGAACGCCGCCAGGAGGTCGAGTTCGGGGTCTCAGGAGTCACTTAATGGCAAAAAACCTGCAAGCAAGAGCGGCCAAGGGGACGACATTTCGATCGGGTCTTTCTCCTCATTATCAGAGTTTGAGCGCCTGGAGTCGGAGTGTCAGCTAGTCGATCAGATTGAGAAGGCGGCCAAGGAGGAACTGGCCATGTTGTCTGAGATCGAAGAGGGTCACGAGAGCCAGGTGTCCGAGTCTGAAAGCTGCGAGACAATATCCGAGACCGGGAAGGACTCAGACGACGGCGACTATGACCAAAGAATGTTCGAGATCGACGAGATCATACGCCAAGCGCAATCCAACGTCGAGGGCTTCAACAAGCAGCCCGTCGCGCTCAAAAGTGTCCCTCTGAAGGACTTGGTGTGCTCCGGAGTGTCGCAGGACGGGACAGAGAGTAGCTTACTCGACCGAACGCCCAGCCAGGGGAAGGACGATGCAGACCCGGACTCCCTAGAAGAAGGTGCTGCCCTCGACGTTGACAGGGACCAGAGCGCTGGCGCTCAGGGAAGCAGGTCTCGCTCGGATCCGATGTCCCTGAGTACGGACAGCATTGAAGCGGGTAAGTTCTCGGTGGCACGGCCGCCCAGCATCGATTCCTTGGAGAAAGCAAACAATCAACGCACGTCGGACCCCATGACGACCAGCGTCGACAGCATCGAGATGAACGCGAGTCGTCATGACGTCATGACAGGAAGCACCGACTCCCTGGAGGGGCGGCGAAGGCGGAACGACGTCATGTCGGCGTCGACAGATTCGATGGAGTACGGCCGACGGGGCGGCGACGCCATGACCACAAGCGTCGACAGTCTAGGAAGGGACGACTCGAGCGGAAGGGACGCCGACATTAGCTCTGGCAGTGAGCGTGTCGGGCGGTCGCTGCCCTTAGACGGGTCCTCCTCCATCGGCATCATGGAGGGCAGCATCGATTCTCTAGACCCCTCGAGTTCTCAGGCGACCCACGCCACCTACCAGTACGAAACTGACTCCGTCATGTCCGGGTCTTTCACCAGCGGGTGTTCTAACACACTAATGGCGAGCCACCATGAGGACGCCCTGGGCCATGATATCATGACCTCCTCGATGTACTTACCTGAAGGTGA
The DNA here is from genome assembly GCF_046742065.1 of Oratosquilla oratoria. Classification (NCBI taxonomy): domain Eukaryota; kingdom Metazoa; phylum Arthropoda; class Malacostraca; order Stomatopoda; family Squillidae; genus Oratosquilla; species Oratosquilla oratoria. The sequence goes on along the minus strand of NC_134811.1, from coordinate 47,360,690 downwards.
ACTCCCGACACACCTGGAGAGCACCGAAGAGCGCTTCGTCCGGTACGTGACCCGGGACGACGGCGTGGCGACGGAGACGATAGCGCCCAGCGAGGAACCGGGCTACTCGCACACCGTCACCCGGACCGTGGCCATGGCGCCGGAGATCCGGCAGGTGACCATCTCGGGTCCTGAGGCCGAGCGGCGGCTGAAGGACTACATGGACCAGTTCGACGTGGGCGAGCACGTGAGCGAGGAGGAGAAGGTCGACGAGCGAGGGAACGTGCACGTGCGGAGGATGGTCCAGCACCGTTA
>NC_134811.1:47352896-47355396 GCF_046742065.1 Oratosquilla oratoria | reverse complement strand
ACACACACACACACACACACACACACACACACACACACACACGCCCGCCCGCCCGCCCCCTCCCTGTCCGCCCGCGCACGCCCACATTCATTTCCCCTACTAAATGGAGCGTTAGGAATTTGTCAGTGGTGGGTGGTCTCTTTGTATTTCCTCTCCCTCTTCCTAACTTCACTTACGTCCTCTGAAGGAGCACTTCGGCATTGGGGTTTTGCCCTACTCCTCCTCCTCCTCCGCCTCAGACGCTGTGAGACCTCGCAAGGACTGACCGACACGCGGGCTCTCTTTTCTCTTCTTCCACAAGAAGACACAAACTCTCTCTGTTGCCTAGCAACTACTCACACTGCACTTCGTTTTGTTTGACCTGGTGGAAATGATGATGTTGCTGAAGAGGTTTCTGTTTTTTTTGTTTCTTAACTAAAATTTAACTAAATATATTTTTCTAATAAGGCTCCACCAGGTCGAAGAAAACGAGATGGAGGTCGGTGGTGTTTGGGCTAGTAGCATGTCGCAATGGGGCACGTTGGGAGTCTGGGCTCGGGTCACGGCCAGAAAATGTCGTGGAGCACACAGTGTTAATAACATAAAAAAGTAGTTTACCACTCAGTCAGTCAGTCAGAGTGTCTCTCAGGCCCTCTGACTTTCTGGGAGTGAAGTCCATCGCGGCCCGCCAGCCGCGCAACTTTGAAAGCTGTACCTTCTTGTAGAATTTTGTGTGTGTGTATATATGACGGCATAGTCTTTATTTTGCGTAGATTGCTATGTGCTCTGCGTCACTTCAAGGTGATCCTACTATACATGTTTGCTACCTTATTATCCATCTGCAAAGCCCTCAGTGCATTCTGCACGCTCCCTAGGATGTCAGTCGGTTGCTCACTGACCTCAGAAGGTTTTGGCAAGACGGAAGGATGTCTGAAGAAGAAGAACAAGAAGAAGATGAAGGAAGAGAAGAAGGAAAAGGGGTGTTCATGAACCAAGTCAAGCGTTCAACCGACAGACGTTGTTCAGGGGACGCTGCAGGTGTCGTGGGAGGCGCTCCTCCTCCTCCTCCTTTTCCTCCTCCTCCTCCTTTTCCTCCTCCTTATTCCTCCTTCCTCCTCTTCCTCATTCTATTTCTCCTACTCCTACTCCTCCTCCTGCTCCTCCTATCCTCCTCCTCCTATCCTCCTCCTCCTCCTATCCTCCTCCTCCTCCTCCACCTTTTCCTCCATTCTTCCTCCCTCCTCCTCTCCCTCCCCATCCTCCTCATTCTTTTTCTTCTCCTCCTCCCCCTCCTACTCCTCCTCTTACTCCTCCTCCAATCCTTTTCCTTTACTTCTTCTTCCTCCTCCTCCTCCTTCCTCCTCCTTCCTCCTCCTCCTCCTCCTTCCTCCTCCTTCCTCCTCCTCTCCCTCCTCGTCCTCCTCATTCTATTTCTCCTCCTCCTACTCCTGCTACTGTTCCTCCTCCTTCCTTTTCTTCTCATCATCTTTATCTTCCCAATCTTCCTTCTTCTCCTCCTCCTCCTACTGCTCGTCCTACTTCTCTTCCTTCTCTTCCTACTCCTCGTCGCCCTTCTCCTTCCACCACATCCTCCACCAGCCGATCAGCATTCAAACCCCCCCCCCCCATCACCTACCGTGTTGCCTTTATGGGGTTCTACGGGCGTTTTTTTTTTTTACCTACAAAGGATTAATTTTCGCGTATTAATGCAGATGTAGATGGTAATGAGGTCTGCTGAGTATTTTCCTTGATTTAATGTATTACTACTGAGCTGCCACATGTTTCCGCCATTTGTCTTTTATTTTTCGGCCTAATTCGTTTGGTATTGAGCATGATTTTTTTTTTTCATTTCGGGTGTTGATAACTTTATATGGCCTTTGGTTTATAACAAGTCTTTCTGTATTTATGTTGTTGTTTTATTTTTTGTTTTGTTTTTTGTTGTTTTGATATTTTGATTAACTCCTCTATGTGGAACCCTTTATGCAGTGTCTAATTTTGGCATGACATTTTTTTTTTAAATCTGTGGACATTTTGAAATCCCTTGAATTGACCCTTTTGTCACATTTATTATTTTAGTATACATATATTTTTTGGTTTGCATCATGACATTTGTATTGTGCCGTTTCTTGATTTTTTTTAGTTTATTTTATTTTTCCTTTTTCTCTGAACACCTGACCCTGTCGGAGCACAAGCACAGGCACACGTAACAAAAAACCTTTTTATCTGAACACAGCTTTTTTGAACCCTCTCTACCCTTGTTGGACACCCACACCTCTTGCCCGCAAGTCTTGACTCGGTAAACAAAGGAGCTGCTTCAGTGTGCACTTAATGAATTAAGTATTTTTGTTTCTACATCTTCTGTAAATTGCACACAACGTATGTTTTTGTGAAGTTGTATCAGATAGTATTATTATTTTTATATATATATATATTTTGAAATGGACGTATTTGATCGTCAGAGTAAATTTGGTGTCATAAGTTTGTTCTAGATATGCAATACACTTTTTTTGCTAAGAGTCAT
>NC_134811.1:47325396-47347896 GCF_046742065.1 Oratosquilla oratoria | reverse complement strand
CTCGAGCGCGTCGGTCACTCTCGGGCTTGGTCATCGTCGTCGTCATCGTCGTCGCCGCTCCGCACCCCCCCTCCTCCCGCCGGCCTGCTCTTCTACGTACAGCGGCGCCATCAAGTTTTCAAATAAATGCTTATTGTGAATGAAAGCTTGTGTGTGTTATTCAACCTGAAGTGAGGGGATCTTGAGACGAGGGAGGAAAAGGGGAACCCGCCAGACTGCTGTGGGGTATCGCCACAGGGCATGATCTGCCTTGGCTCTGGCTGCAACTAATTGCTATCACACGCTTTTTTCCAGTGCTTCTGCCCTTGTGGGCAATATCATACCGTTGCCGAGAGAGATTTCAAGGCCATAGGCAGTGATGGAAATAAAGGGACACGGCTTGTACCAACTTATTTATTAACTCATTTTATTATTATACTCATGGCGTTTGTCATGATTTGGGACATTGGATACACAGCCTTAGCTTACGCCAAATCCCTGACAACTAGTTCCATCGCTGGCTATGGCTCCTGGTACACACATACACACGTCTAATTGACTGACTGAAGAAAAGGAGACCGTGGAGCTCTGATGAGCTGACACTTTCCGTCTGTGTGTGTCAGCCCACCTGTTCAGTCACAAGTGTCAGGTAAGTGTGGGCTCGTCAGTCGAGCCGGGTCGACGCCAAACGGGTGGGCGTGGCCTTTTGGGTTGAGTACCATCATGGAACACAGATGGATTGAGGATTTTGAAAGACATAATACTGTAGATTTGTTTGTTCTCTACATTGGGTTTGGCGGCGTTCAGACAAACGAAATTCTGGCTTGTTTTCTTTAATCTCTCCGTCTAGATTCATCTACATCTCAAATTATTACTTGAAAACCCTGTCGATTGCCGATGGTGCTATTTTACAAATTCAAAATGTGGCTGTTGCCAAATTAAAAAGTTACATGTTAGTAATTCGCTACTATCTACTGTCTACTCTACTTCTACGATGTACAATACATGAACTGAGTATGGATATCCATTATTCATGCATAGATTTTATATATATACAAGCAATAGAGCACACAGTAAAATTATGTCGGTCGTATGACGACTTGCACTTGGCAATGGCGGATGGAGAGGTCCTTACGTGCTCAGTCGAGTGACCGCGGGTGAGGTCCGACACAATAGGGTGTCCCGCGGGAGTTTCTGGAGAGGTGATCTGACGTGCCGTGGCTAATATGTGCGCGTGCACGCTGGATATCTAAGAGATTGAATACTTCATTCAATCTTGCAACAGATGCTCGGTTCAGCTATTGAGCACAGTGAGGTTAATACTCGAGGAAGATAAATGATACAAGAATTTTGGACATACAGATAAATACACATGTTTGAGCAATGGTGGTATCGGGAAATACTAATAAAATAAATTTTACTCAATTTTAAGAACATGTGGAAGTAGATATTATTTCCGTTCATATAGGCAAAATGTAATCTCATGAAGCTGTGGCTCGACTGCGAAGGTTGTAACGTTGGAGCGAAGTAGGAGAAAGCAGTGCAGAGGATTGGTGATAGTCCTCTATTGTAGGGGTAGTATGAATTGATGAAGACAACGGGACACATTTTTGATATGATCTTTGTGCAATACGGACGGTCTCTTTAAGATCGTGCAACCTGAATGCTTTGACTTTATTTGATTCATGTCCAATAATACGATAGGGTCCAGAGAATTTAAAGAAGAGCTTCGAGATGGGGTGTGTTTAAGGGTGTAAGCAATGCCTTCAAGTTGAAATGTACAAACTCTGGCTGATTTCTTAAGCAGACGGATCATTTCGTCCTTAGATGAAGGGTATGGATTCTTTTGAAAAGATGATTGAAATATGCTACTTTGACCTTGACATAATAATTGAAATTGTAAATGGGAGGTAATTTTGAAAGGTCATGTGGGAGTCTTTTGTCCGAGCCAAAGAGGACAAAATGAGGTGATTCCGATATTGACCTGTTAATGGAACTGTAGATGCAAGCTTGAATTGTGAGGACATATTCATCCCAAGAAGGGTGAACATCAGAAGCAAGATGTTGAAGAACATTGAGAATCTTTCTATTCTGGCGTTCAACTAAGCCATTTGAACTAGGGTGATAAGCAATAGTATTGCATTTTGTGATTTGTCGAATGGTTTACAAAGGGTAGGATAATTTAAGATTAGAACATGACCGTTAATATGACCTTTGTGAGTCGCAGAAGAATGACAAGCATCCATGTGGGAGTGTATATCCTTCCTCATGATTAACCAGAAGTAGTGCAATCTGGTTTGTGTAACGCATTTCTCCTTGCCAGAGTGTGCGGCAAAGGGGGAATCGTGTAGGAGTTTCAGAACTTTCGGAATGAGGGCCATAGGAACTACGAGCTGAAACACTGACTGGTTGTGTTCATGTTTGTACATTAATGTTGTTTTGTAGCACATAACGTCATCAACTAATGTGTAATTGTCGAGATTAGGAGGGAAGTTATCCTTATCCTATGTGTCTGCAGATTCGAAGAAGTATATAACACGTTTCCAAAGAGGATCTGATTTCTGCGCTGTAGCTATGCGATCTTGTGTAAGAGTTATTGAAATTGGATTTCTAGTGATGGTCGCGATATGGCGAATGAGAGCGTCTGCTACTAAGTTCGCTTTATTCTGAACATAATGAAAAATAGGCATAAATTCTTGTATGATGAGGAACCAACGGGCAATTTCTCCTGGTAGATTATTTCCTTTGAAGAGGAGTAAGATTGGTTGATGGTCCATGTAGATGTGTATGTCGTAACCAAGAATGATCTCTTTGAAATATTTGAGTGTGTATATAACAGCTACAGCTATATCTGTGACTGAGTAATTTTGTTCGTGTTTGTTGAGTGTGCGGCTAGCATAGGCAATTTGTCTGAGTTTTGTGCCGTGTTGCTGCATAAGGACTGCGCCAAGTCCGGTGTAGGACGCATGTCCACAGCTATCAGAAAGAATTAGAGTCCTGGCGAGGGGTTGGAGTGGTTGAGCACTGGGAACTCTGTTGTATGAAGATGGTGAAACCATTTGTACTTACAGTTGTTGCATCCTCGTTTGATGAAGTGGAGTGAATTTGAAGGGAGGGAGTACAAACAACTGATGCGGGGTTGGTCTACCTGTGCCTGCTCGGCCACGTGAATGTGATTATCTTTATGAGGAGTTGCTAATGGCAGTGCGGAAACGATATGGTTTGCATAAATGATACCATTTTGAGCAGGTTAAATGGCTATGTTATGTTGTTTCATCAATGTTAAACCTATGAGGATATCTGCATGAAAGTTAACATCAGCTACGTAGGTGGTAATTGGAATGGATGGGCACCGACCTTTGAAGCTAGTGTCTAGGGAGAATTTAGCGACTGAAAGGAATGGTACACTATCTACATTGCAAAGGTTGACGTCGGGGGGGGGGGTCCAGAATGGTGACACGTTTAGTTTTAGTGAGGAATATATGGAAATTGTGTGTTGACATTATGTTGACTGGGGAACCCGCGTCGAGAAAGATTGCCACATTGGTGTTGCTACACGTAGCATTGAATATTAAGGAATGGGAAGACATGTCTGGGATATCTAGGGTATGTACAGTTAGGGGAGTTGATGAATGAATTTCCGGGTATGAAGTAACTGTCCTTGATACGCACTGAATCTTGGTGTTCCTTAGTCATAAAGTAGATGTGTTACGTGAATGCCTTGCGGGAGAGTGATCTGGGAAGTTTGGTCTGTTTCCTTCGTGGTAACAGCACACGGCAACGATCATTCGTGTGAAAACATATACCGTGATAATCGCAGTGTCAGTGTCAGTGTGAAGGGTGTCTGTAGTAAGATGTGTTTGCAAGGTGTCCTGGTTTGTGGCAGGACGTACAAATCAATTGTGTTCTTGAAGGAAAGCATTGGCGTGAGCGATGTTGAATGCGATATGTATGTCTTGACCTTGTGTTATGTGGTGTGGACCGTGTGACTTGGGCTATTGTGTGGGTGAGTGCAATGGGTACTGACTGGCTCTGGGGTTGGGTGATAGCTTTGTGTCAGAGAATTTCCTCGAGAATTCGCCTAGTGTGATACCTGTTGTAAATGGAATAATACCAGCTTTCTGGAATGCGTGTGGTTGTAATTGGGATAGTAATCGAAAGTATGCCATGAGTGAGACTACGTGTTCCAATGAAACTTTGTCTTCTGAGACCCAATCAGAGTTTTTGAGGATTTTTCGGAGTTCGCTTTGAAATGTTGAAGTAATAAATTTGATAGCTTTCTCTTTGGTGTGGCGTGGACCATGATTGTAGGTTCCAGCTAGAGTATAGGGGGAAATGATCCAAGTGTCTCAAATGATGCAAAGGACTTTTTAAATTGATATGCGAAATCATGGTAATATTTAGTTTCCTCAAATAGATCAGACTGAGTGACGTCACCAGCTAATGTGTTATTCTTATCTTTTCTGGATGTTAGAATGAATATTTTACCTTTGTCGTCTGTGATATTCCTTCGTGTTATCTCTGATTCAACCTCAGAGAGGAAATTGTGTACAGGAATATTCTTGCCATTAAATAGGGGTGTGGTCTCATCCTTGACTACGGTGATAAAATTTCGTGTTGTCATGGTGTTTTGAGAAGCAGGTGAATTGTCCGAAAAGCTGTTGGCAGAAGGTGGGAACATGCCTGGTATAATGGAACTGAGTGTAAAGTGGATGCGTGTACATGGTCAGTATATCAAATCAGAAAGATGTTCGGACACGCTCATGGACTAAACTTAAAAAAAAAAAAAAAAAAAAAAAAAAAAAAAAAAATAAAAATAATAATAATAATAATAATAATAATAATAATAATAATAATAATAATAACATAAAATAAAATAAAATAAAATAAAATAAAATAAAATAAAATAAAATAAAATAAGACCGTAATGCCTCCTAATTTATATTGAGGACGGAAAAATATATGTATACCCAGGGGGATGTAGGATTTTGGCTCTATGAGTGAGGATGCAGTGGAACGATTCCGTGGGAAGAGTTTGGCTCTATGAATTAGGATACAGGGGGACGATTCAGTGGGAAGATGCAATGTTGTAAACAGTGGGAGGAGTTAGTACAATGCATTGGGCTGGTGAGTTATAGAAATAATATTTCCAAGAATACATGAACATGCAAACACACAAATATTAAGATGTCAAAGAAGGAGAGACTTTAGCGTTATTGTGGATTTGAAGGTCGTGTTCGTGTGAAGACGTACACGATGCTGGTGCAAATCTAGATACAGGGGTGGAGGAGGAAGTCGTCGTCCAAAACGGTGGTGGCGTGGAGAAGGCGGAAGGTGTCCGACTCATGAGAGTAATGTTGAATTTGTCGACGAGGATTGTCTTGTCGTGGGTGCTGGACAATGCCGCGGAGGGGGATTGTCTTGTAAACCATCAGAATGTTGATAGGAATGATGTAGGAGTTTGTTGCTTCGATTTTTCCATGGGAGTAATGCAGCGAAGATGGATTTCCTCGTAATGGGCAGCTGGACGATATAGTGAAGAGCGTTGGCTCGTAGTATAATTGTTGCAAGATGCCTGAGAGGAAGAGTCAACCCTTTAGATGTTTAGCGTGCATACACGAGCACGCATGCATGTGCTACGAGAGTGAACTCCGACATCTTCAGCCAACTCTCAAGGGACCCTCCATTGTGCTCGGATCTTCCTCCCAAGAGACCCTCCATTGTCATCGGACTTGACCATGGCGAGAGGAGCCAGGCGTTTCGGACCACACCCAAACAACTGGCAAAATAACAGAGAACATCTCCGTCCAACATTGCCAACCTCAAGATCAACATATGTTAACACTTTATTTATTGATCGGGATACGTGCGACATATTTCTTTTATGACTACTATTTTATGTTAATGTCCCATCCATGGGTATGAAAGGCCAGATTCAGTCCATGCATTGTAAATTGTAGATATAGGAAAATGAATTATGTTTTTAGTTGTGTAATGGCAACAGCCAACTCTACTTTATAAATAGAATTTGGCAACCCCCCGAGCTCTGCTCGGAGGTTGCTCCATGATTGTAGATCAGAAAGAGGACTGAAACATTAAAACGAAAGGGCTTTCACCTCGTTTGCCTCACCAAACCTTGAATGTAGATCCTAACTATAAATATACATTATGCTTGGTGATGCAGCGAAGAGCGTTGGCTCGTATGATGTTTGATGATACAGCGATGAGCGTTGGCTCGTAAGCATGATCCTTTACGCAGCTCAGCGTAGAGTTGGGAAGTGGCTAAGTTCAACCGGAGTGTAGATCTCTGATGTATCTTCTCAGCACGTGGAATCAGCTAATCTGTAAACGCTGCCGCCAGAGTGTAGTGTTGTTTCTTTGGATCCACCACTTGCCATCAATATATAAATTTGCTTGTAATTTACATCGGGTTTGGAGGCGTTATGATAAACGAAGTTGTGGTTTGTTTTCTTTAATCGCTCCGTCTAGATTCATCTACATCTCAAATTATTACACGAGGAAAACACTGGCAGTTGCCAATGGTACTATTTTACATACAAATTAAAATGGTGGCTGTTGGCAAACATCCTCTAAGCCCCAATTCATTAACATCTACCATCATAACATCTTCACCAAGGGTTACAAAAAAGATGAGAAAATCATAAAAGATATCATCACTAAAAACTGCCACCCAGTCTCTAAAGAGAAGGAAATCCGCGTGGTTGTATTCTACTCCAACCATTAAAACTAGCTCATTGGTAATAGAAAACAACCTAAACAGTAATACTGAGCCATGTCTAAAACCAACATAGTGTACGAATTTAAATGTCGGGGAGTGTGTAACCCGCAATTCATCTTATATTGGTTATACTAGATGTAGTCTCAGTAGGAGAATATCAATGCACGTGCAAAACGGGGCTATTAAACATCATCTGAAGAAATATCATAACCAAACAGCCACCCGTGAATGCCTAGTTAAGAACACCAGGATTATAGCAAGCAATAGGGATGCACATAAGCTTAAGCTTTTAGGAGCTATGTTTATAAATATTATAAATACCCAAGGCAACACGATTTCCATCATTATCTTGTTTAACAATGCACTCACTCGCGCAGTGAAGCCGCCACCACCACCACGACCCGTGACCACACCCTATATCAATGCGCCCTAACACCCCAACCCCTCCACCTCTTCCCACCCACTCCTTCCATCCTCCCCCCAACCGACCTCGCAACCCCCAAACACCCTCCTTCCCGACATGATGGGTCATCAACCCCTCCCACTACCCCTTTCCCCACTACCCCTTCCACCACCCAAGCCGGCTAGGTTCGCATATATAAGTCACCACCCGACGATTTCCTTCGTCATTTCTTTGGACCTTTAATTTTGTAAGTATTGGTCCCCAACGGCCCATGTATCGAGATAGGATTTGATTTATTGTTGTCTATTTTTTATTTATTGATGTCTATTTCCATGATTGTGAATTTTTGTTAAGGTTAATACCCTTGTTCTTTATTTCTGTATGTCGGTAATTTTTATGTTACATATTTTCCTGAAGATGTCTCCTTGCAGACGAAACGTTGAATAAATGAATCATTTTGGCAATCTGGTTTATGCCCACCCTTCAAATGGCAGAGTACATGTTAGAAAGCTTGAAAATACCCATAAGAAGATTAACAACCTCCTTAATGCTGTCGACTTTAATAACGCATGCATGCATATATATATATATATATATATATACACGATGTTCGTCCTTCGAGAGCGAAGATGACCATAGCTTCATCATATCACTGGGGGTTGGGGTGAGTGCGGAGATGGCTGATCAAACCAAACCTCGCTCGGAAAAATCTGTTGCAGTGGGGCCAGGAGGTGCGCACAGCTGGTCCGGGATGAGAGGTGGAGTTCTCACGTTCTTTTCGTCTGTGTCGTTTGAGCTCTTTTTTCCTGGTCCGTCTCTCCTCGAAATTGTCCACTCTGGATTTTATAAGAGATCGCTAGGCCGGACGGTCCTCAGCAGAAGCTTCCCAGGTGTTGTGGGGAATTTCACATTGCTTGTTGCTTGAGTGAGGCCTTCAGTGAGTCTTTGTATCTCAGCTTTGGTCTGCCAACTGCATGCGTACCTGTGGATAGTTCACCATAGAGTAATCTCTTGGGTAAGCGACCGTCATCCATTCGATGAACGTGGCCGGCCCAGCGAAGCTGAGAGCGCATCAGGATGGGGTGAATGCTTTCCATCTTAGCCTACTGAAGCATTTCAGTGTTTGAGACCCCATCTTGCCACTTCACACGGAGCAAGGTCCTGAGGTATCTCATGTGGAAGGTGTTGAGCTGTTTGGAGTGCCGGTTGTATATTTTTCATATCTCGCAGGCGTAGAGCAGGTAGGTAAGATTGCTGTTCTGTAAACCTTGAGCTTGTTGTCGAGGCGCAACCCTCTTCGCTCCCAGACGTTTTGTTTCAGTCTGCCAAACGCTATGCTGGCTTTGGTGATTCTGAAGGTTACTTCTTCATCAATGTTGATAGAGCGTGACAGAGTGCTACCAAGGTAGGTGAACTTGTCTGCCACTGTTAGTCTTTGGCCCTTGGTGGTTATGTGGGGTTCCGTGTACACAGCTGATGGGGCTGGCTGGTGGAGGACTTCAGTCTTATTGGTGGAGATGGTGAGACCAAAGTCATCACAGGCTCTGGTGAACAGGTCCATACTTCTCTGCATGTCAGCTTGTGTACTGGCATTCAGCGCGCAGTCATCAGCAAATAGGAAGTCACGGGCTATGGCTTCATGCACTTTGGTCTTTGCCTGCAGCCTCTGATGGTTGAAGAGTTTGCCGTCTGTGCGGTATCGGAAAGTGACACCAATATCGCCCTCTCGGAAGGCATATGTTAACATTGCGGTGAACAACATGCTGAACAGGGTGGGAGCAAGCACGCAGCCCTGCTTCACTCTATTTCCAACGGGGAAAGGTTGGGAGTACTCTCCGTCATTTTGCACTCGTGGATATATGCCGTCGTGGAACTGCTAGACCATCGAGATGAACTAGGTAGGGCATCCGAACTTGGTTATAATCTTCCACAGGCCCTCTCGGTGAACCGTGTCGAATGCTTTAGTCAGGTCCACGAAGCTGGTGTACAAGCCAACGTTCTGCTCCTGGCACTTCTCTTGGAGTTGTCGGGCTGCGAAGATCATGTCCACTGTGCCGCGTCCCGCGCGAAATCCACACTGGCTCTCACGGAGTAGGTCGCATTCCAAATGTGCATTGAGACGATTAAGCATGATGCAAGCCAGAATCTTCCCTGCGATGGAGAGCAAGGAGATACCGCGGTGGTTGTCACATGCGTACTTGTTCCCTTTGCGCTTGTAAAGATGGTAGCTTTTCTTGAGACCACATGAAACTAAACAAACTTGTGAGGTTCTCTGTCAGTTTTGATCCGCCAAAAGCATAGATTTCTGCTGGGATGGAATCAGCGCTAGGTGCTTTACCACTGGACATATGCTTGATAGCTTTTGTGACTTTTTCTTTAGTTGGGGGGTCTGACAGTGAGTCGTTGACTGGGATTTGAGGCAGTCTAGCTATGGCTTCATTGTTGATTGTTGATGGTTGGTTGAGGGCACTGTTGAAATGTTCTACCCAGCGCTCGAGGATCTTCTCTTTGTCCGAGATCAGTGAGTTCCCATCAGCGGTAAGGACTGGGGACGATCCAGATGAGGTGGGACCATAGACAGCCTTGAGGGCACTGTAGAAGTTTTTAAAGTCCTTCCTGTCTGCGTAGGTCTGAATTTCATTGGCCTTTTCGGTAAGCCATGTGTCCTGCATGTGATGCAACTCAGATTGTGTTGTTCTTTTGGCTGCGTTGAAGGCTTGTTTCTTTGAGGCGGAGGAAGGATCGTTGAGGAGTACCTTGTGAAGTCTATGTTTTTTCCTCCAAGAGAGATTGGATGTGACGGTTGTTGTCGTCAAACCAGTCCTGATGTTTTCTGGTAGTGGAACCCACAACGATAGAGGCGGTGGTGTAAATTACATCATGGAGACGCGCCCATTCAGTTTCCACATCGTCGTTAGGTTCTGTGTTGGGAGGCTGGAATTTGTTCTCTAGCTCCTCTACCAGTTTTTGCTTAACATGGTCGCTTTTCAGCTTAGAGACAGTTAGTTGCTTGGGGGTTTTGGTGCTTTGGGGCCTCCTGGGTGGTGTGATACAGAGGGTCATCTTGGAGATCAGTAGACGGTGGCCTGTCCAGCATTCCGCTCCACACATGGTCTTCGTAACTTTCACGTCCCGCCTGTCCCTTTGCCTGACAATGACGTAATCGAGAATATGACAGTGCTTGGAAGTGGATGTTGCCATGACGTCTTGTTACGGTTTGGAAGACGGAAGACTGTGTTGGTGATGAGAAGATCATGGGCGGCGCTGGTTTCCAGAAGGAGAAGTCCGTTGCTGTTACATTTTTCCATACCATATTTCCCCAGCACTTTCTCCCACGATATATGGTCGCGGCCAACTCGGGCATTAAAGTCTCCAAGATTTATTAGTTTGTCAGTCCTGGGTACGACAGAGATGGTGTAATTCAAGTCTGCGTAGAAACTGTCTTTCACCACATCGGTATTTATCATGATAGGGGCGTAGGCGCTAATCGGTGTAACATATCTCTTCCTTGAAAGTAGGAGTCGGGCAGTCATCAGCCGGTCGTTGATCTCCTTTGGGAGAGCTGTCAGTCTGTTGATCAGGTTGGACTTGATAGCAAAGCCAACATCAGTCTCATGTTGTTAATCTTGACCGCGGCCAATCCAGAAGGATGTGTAGCCGGCAGACAGTTCTATTAGTTGGCCTTCCTTAGCCAGCCGAGTCTCACTGAGTGCAGCTATCTGCACATTATAGCGGGCAAGTTCGCTGGCAATGAGGGCGGTCCATCTTAAGGATCTGTTGGTTTCAGCACAGTCTTGGAGGGTGCGCACATTCCATGCGCCAAAGGTGATTCTAGTCACCTTGGGTGATGTTGATCTCTTTGTAATTTTCCTACCGCTGGTATGGGATCCCCGCCAGCCGCGGCATGCTGCCCAGGGAAGGATGAGGCAGGCAATCTTTAGGACACCTTTTCTAGTCCCTTACCCATGCTACGGGGGGAAGCAGTGCTGTCCTAAATAGGGCTGCTTCGTCGTCCAGGGAGCTGCCGAATTCCAGAGCTGTCTCGTTCACTGGAAAGCGACCATATGGCCTGGACCGCCTACGTGCAGACTTGTGACTACGACTTCCAGTGTGTCCTCACCTGTCACTTTTCCACGTGTCCATCGCCGCAGGACTTTGAGGGATGAGTAGGGTTTGCAGAGTGATAAGTGATAGGGATGAAGTCATGACTTGCGCGTGAATTTGATTCAAGTGAGGGAGAGTTGCCCAGGGGCGTCAGCCTCACTCTCTCGTCCCTGTCCATCTGAATCCACACACACACACACACACACACACACACACACACACACACACACACACACACACACACACACACACACACACACACACACACACACACACACACACACACACACATATATATATAATATATATATATATGTATACACACACACAAACACACACACACACACACACACACACACACACACACACACACACACACACACACACACACACACACACACACACACACACATATATATATATATATATATATATATATATCTTGGAAACTGTAAACACCAGATTCAATTGAAGGGTTTATTTGCCCGACGTTTCGATTCCTGTCCAGGAATCGTCTTCAGGGGGTATAATGGTTACAAGAATGTGAACTCCTATGAATCGCCGAAATGGTAAACCTGGGAAAGGTTCACCCTTTCAGTCAATTGTACAAAGCATACCTTACAATAATAAAAATACATTACAATACAAATTAAATACCAATTAGAATAAAATAAAATTCAAATAAAAGTTACATATTTGTGAACATAAAACAAGCGAAGCAAAAGTAACCATAGTCTCTCTCGCAATTAGTTTTCTTTAAAAACATCTTATCTAAGCTATATCTGTTTTCAGGGTTGTGTAGCCCTACCTTTAACACGCTGCATTTTGAGATATTGAAGTCCATTTGCCATCTCACCGACCATGTGAACAATTTGTTAAGATCATCCTGCAGAATCTCTACATCGTCTCGTGGCCTAATTAGGCGTCCTATTTTAGTGTCGTCCGCAAACTTACTAACATCACTATTAATCTCATTGACCAAGTCGTTTACGTACATAATGGACAATAAAGGATCCAAAACCCAGTCCTGGGGAACTCCACAAGAAACAGTCCCCCATTTGAATTTTACACCATTTATGGTGACCCGCTGTTTTCTGTTACTGATACAAGCTCTAATCCATTCTAACACTTTTCCTCATGTGCCATGGGCTTTGATTTTATTTAGTAGTCTCTGGTGTGGCACCTTGTCGAACGCTTTGCTAAAGTCAAGGTAAATAACATCGTAACTAACATTGTTATTTGACGCCTTATATACGCTAGTGTAAAAAGGTAGATTAGTCACACATGACTTACCCTTGGAGAAACCATGCTGTGAGTCCCGAATCAAGTTATATCTCTCGATGTAATCTCTGAGTCTATTAACTACTATTGATTCAAGCATTTTACCTATAACTGATTGGCCTGTAGTTGCCAACGTGATAAATATTTCTGTTAATTGGTTGCAGATTTAAAATTTACACTTTTTAAGCACTCTTGGAAAAAATTCATCCGGACTCTGGGATTTTGTAACTTTAAGTCTTTCAATCTGTTTGATTATCCTACCTTACTAATGCTGATATTTGATGGTCAGCATGAGTAAGGTAGAAGTAGCCTCACTCAGCTGTGCAAATATAAAAATATATTGCTATTCTATATCAGCTGAGCAAAATATCTAACTAGGTCAGGAAGATTACGATAACAGTTTGAGTAAGATGTATTTACATGACTTCTGAATATAAGTGCTTTGGTTCCGCACTCCTCTCCGATTCCCAGCAGTGTATGTTACCTATCCCATCAGTCACTCAGGCGCATAACAGGGCAAAGGTGACGGTTTCGGCCTCAGCCACCTATGAATATATCAAATACACCTGGTAGTAGTCGGTACCCTCGATTGGAAATTATATTTTGAAAACCAAATTTGAGTTGGACTATCCTCGACCAGGAAGCCTGTAACATTACGAGAATGTTACTTGTGGTTTGGTGCCGAGGGAGTGAATGAAGCTCAAGAGTGTTTGCTGGTTTTATTCTGGTTAGTGCGAGTGTCGGCCTAGGCTGGGTCGGCGGTCGGGCTCCGAGGCTGCCGTAACCGCAGGAGTGACCGCAGGCCTTGGGTCGCGCACAGCTGGTGACAAATACAAAAGATAACTGTCTGGAGACCACAAGCTGAGCTCCTTATATATCACCCTCCGTACCGAAAGGTAGCGAAGGACCCAACGTTCGCGGGAACATGGCATCGGCAGGGCCGAGGTTGTGCTTTCTTTAGGATACAAGTGCCTGTAATACAGGCATAATATGGACTTAACCTACACAAAAGTAATACAAGGCCGAAGTCCAGATGTTTCTACATAACATATCCATTCCTTGTCCATCCCATTTCTGCAGCAGCGATACTATAAGTCAAAATATCGCGTAAAAGCACATGTGGGGGACTCTGTTCACCACAAGCCCATAGTACCTGTTTGCTGGTAAATGCGCTAGTTGGACTAGCACCGAGCACTTTGTAATATCTAGGTGAACAGATCCTATTTCCTAGCCAGCTAGCACTAGAAGGCCAAGCTCACAATAGCGAAGAGGAAAGGTAAATATGGAAATCCGCTACCATAGTTTTGTCCATTTTGTCACAGGAAGATTAGGTTAATTGCTGTTGTTGATGTTTATGATATGGGCTGTCATTTACCAGCGTTTCTCTCCTTAGGTTAGGTTGGATTGGGTGAAGTTAGTTGACGGTATGTTAGAAATGAAGGAAATAAGCTGTTCAGTTTTATTCGAGCTTGTGTACGAGTACCCGTATGCGTCTCACCTCGGTCTTGGATCAAGTGTTGGACTTGTGATCGACAGTTACTACCCTCCCGAATGAGACCTCGGTCCTTATAATCATATGGCTTGACCTATGGGTAATGTTTTGACCTTACACGCACACACACACACACACACACACACACACACACACACACACACACACACACACACACACACACACACACACACACACACACACACACACACACAAGCACACACACACACACATACACACACATACACACACACACACACACACACACACATACACACACACACAGACACAGACACACACACACACACACACACACACACACACACACACACACACACACACACACACACACACACACACACACACACACACATACACACTCGGCGGCGCGGTTGGTAGAGTTTCAGACTGTCAGCACGGGGGTGCCGGCGGTACCTGGTTCGAATCCTGCCCAGGGCTGAAATTATTTCAGTATCGCTGCGCTTCGAGTCGTTACTCAACTCTCGTGGGCGGGGAGTTGGGTGTGTGTGTGTGTGGGTGTAAGGTCATAGCATTACCCACAGATCGGTCATACGAGCTATGAGCTCTCTTCCGGGAGGGAAATAGCTGTCGATCACGAGTCCAACACGTGATCCAAAGACCAAGGTGAACATACACACACACACACACACACACACACACACACACACACACACACACACACACACACACACACACACACACACACACACACACACACACACACATACACACACACACACACACACATACAGATAGGAGTAATCATCACCAAAGACATGTCCCCAGACAAGCAGATAAACAAAATAGTCGGAGAAACCTACAATTTACTAAGATCAATAAAGGCGGCTTTTAATTACTTGGATGAAGTAATGGTAAAGCAAATACTAGCCACACTGATAAGACCAAGATTGGAGTACGCAGTGTCACTGGACACCCAATACAAAACAGAATATGAGGAAAATAGAAAGATGGCACCAACACTTTCAAAATTGACATGCGAGCAAAGATTGTCTAAACTGGAACTACCAACCCTGGAACAAAGGAGAGAAAGAGACGATCTTTTGGCCATTTACAAAATCATGAAAGGCATGGAAGTCCTTGACAGATAAGACTTATTATATTGGGATGGACGAAAAACAAGGGGGCATGAAAAAAAATTAAAAAGGACAATTATAGATAAGATCTGAAAAAACGGCTTTTCACACAGATTGGTGGATGTCTGGAACAAATCGTTCCTCTGTTATCAAATGCCCTTCTTCCCAAGCATTCGTGGCACTTAGTGAGCCAGCCTGTCGTATCAGGCGGGACGGGGCGGGGCTTTTCTCGTCACTCTCCTTCCTTCTGTCACTCCATTTCTCCTTCCATCTCCCCTCCTCCTCTCTCTTTCCATTCCCCTCCGATTCCCTTCCCCTTTCCTTCCCTCCTTCCCCATTTCTCCTTCCTTCCATCCCTCCTCCCTGTATCCCACATACTTTCCTCCATCCATCTTCTTTCCCTCCCTCTCCCTCCCTCCCTCTCCTTCCCTACCTCTCCTTCCCTCCCTCTCTCCTTAAGTTCTCCCCCCAACTTTCTCCCTCTCCTTCCTCCCTCTCCTTTCTCCCTCTCCTCCCTCCTTCTTCTCTATCCGTCTACCCCCTCTCTTCTCACTCCCTCGTTTCTCCTTTTCCTCTCTCCCTCTTTTCTTCCCTTCTCATCATCCTTTTCTTTTCGTTTCTATTCCTCCCACTCCTCTCTCCTCCCACTTCTCCGACTCCTCCCACTTCTTACTCCTCCTTCCTCTTCTCTCTCTTTCATCCTACCCCTCCCATCTCCCCTTTCTTCCCATCTTCACTCACCTTATTCTCTACTTCCTCATTTTCACCCTCTTTTCTATCCTGTCCCCTTTCTATCCCCCTTCTCTCACCCCCTTCTCTCCCTTTTATCTCCCTCCTTTTCTCGCACCTTTTATCCCACTTTTCGGTCCAAAAATTAGTAGTAGTAAGTGGACGTTTGACGAATCTAGAAAGCTAAATGAGTGATACATAGAAGAAGAAGAGGAAGAAGAAGAAGAAGAAAAAAGAAGAAAAATATAGAAATTAGATAGATGTTATATGTATGTATATATATGTATATATATATGTATGTATATATATATGTATATATATATACATATATATATACATATATATGTATATATATGTATATATATATGTATGTATATATATATGTATATATATATACATATATATATACATATATATATCTGCTCGGTGTCTGCGTTTAGGACGAGTGAAGGCGTCGTCCAAAGTTCAATTGATTTGAGGCATCTGGCAATCTTATCAGTAATTAAGGAGTCTCGGGGTAGAAAAACAGGACTAAATTGACAAATTCTTATCTGTTCCAATTTTCATAACACGAAAGCAATAATGCCCTTCAGAGGACAGTGGAATCGACGTAATGACTCATGTATTTATTTTTTCTTTATTTTTTACTGGAGAAGAGTGTGGTGTTGCACGCATACGGATACCAACCAGCACCAGTGCACACAGACGCACACGCATGAAGAGTTTGGTGGTAGTGAGCTCACTCAAGACATCTCTCAGGTTAAGCAGGGTCAAAGAGCAATTATCTCCGGATTATCTGCCAGCCCAGGCTGCCGCTTCACCCCAACGGTCGAAGCATGATACCACATACAACAGTAAGAAAGACTAGTAAAAGAGGTATGGAAGGCAGATGTGGAGGGAGTGAACACAAGGGGATGTCCTAGGATGAGGTGGATGGATGGGGTGAAGGGGGCTTTGTGGAAGAGGGGAATGTCTGATGAGGAAGGACGGGAGAGGACAGAAGACAGGGGTGAATGGAGAATGGTTGTATATGGGTGATGTTGTGATTGCATAAGGTGGAATGGGCGGGGGGATGGGGGGTGAGGTAGTATGTGTGAGCAAAATTTGACGCAGCCCGAAGGGATTTCTCCCCGTCCTCTCCTATTATGCAATGGGGGAACGGAGAGGGGCGGTCGCTGATTTAATGAAGCGGCCTTGCTGTGGATGTGCTGTGTCTTGCGACACTGCTTCTGACCCAGGGCAGTGGACAAGGTGCAGGGATGACCCGTCATCCAGGAGATGCTCAGATAAGAGGGAGGGTGGAGGGGTGTGGAGTGTATTCAGTGATGGAATGGGTGGAAATGAATTTATGCCTTTCCATTTTTGGCTACCTCCCTTGTAAGGGGGAAAAAGCATTGGTATATTGTCACATATATTCCCATATATGTCAGACGGGAATATTTTATTACTTGGATAACAGCGCCTCGCCATTAACGTGGGTGTCAGATTACAGGACGAGTACTGGAGGACGCGTGTGAAGGAAAACCTACTCAATGGAGTATTTGTTCTAACACTCAGCCTAGAACGAAGGAGAACGTTTTTAGTTAATTGACCAATGAGGTTCAACCACCATAGACGCAATTCCTATGGGCCAATCAGAGGATTTTGTAGAGAAGAACCAGAGCGCCTTGGGCGTGTCAGAGTCAGTTTGAGAGTAGAGGGTACGATGTAAAGGTGGTGCCTCGGGGCGGATTATTCGGCTGAAGTAAGTCCTCTGTACTCCCCCTGTATTAGTCGTAAGATAATTAACTCAGCTAGTGTTTCATCTAGTGTTTCACACAGTGTTGGAAATGTTTATGGTAGTGACTTAGACAGTGTTTTTCGTTGGTAAAGTATTAATTCAATATTAATTTTCTTTCACCCCCGTTAAAAGTTTTACGAACGGGAATCTTCTGTTTTGAAACTTATTTACTCATTTGAATGTAAACTTATTTACTCACTTGAATGTTCAGTGATTGTAATCCTTCATATAATCCTATTAACTTTAATGAATAGTGTTAAACGTTATCTGTGCGTTTCATTTTTCTTTATTTTTATAAAATCAAGTGGCGGGCTTGAAATTTCTTTTAAGTTACCCAAAGACATGGGGTCTTAGGAACTCAGTCACCCATCACTCTTACTATGTGTTACGAGACTGACAGCTTTGTAATTTATATTTGAGTTATCCCAAAGACATGGGGTCTTGGGAACTAATTTCATATACTTAAGTCAGATATGTGAGCGAGATTCGTAACATATAAATTGGCGACCTTGCCAGGATTTTAACGGTAAAGTGAAAGAATTACCAACGAAAATATTTAGTATTAAATAGGATCAATAGTGTGAGAAAATGAAGTTGACAAGTGCAGAGGAGGTATTGGAGTTTGTACACAAACAACCTACTAAAAAGGAGATACAGAGCCTTACTGCTAACGACTTGAGATTCATAGCACAAAGTCTAGGGGTTGAGCACGCACATGAGGCAAATAAAACTGAATTAATAAGAATTGTTGTAGAAATAGTGCATAATCGAGATGAAAGTGGGGCAATGAGAGATGAAGGAAGGACAGATAGAGAGTCTGTCACTTCAGAATGTGAGGAAGAGGAAGAAGTGGAAGAGGAAATGGAGAAGGGTGAATCTCAAAACACTGAGTCTCGATTAAGCGAATTACGATTGAAGTTAGAGATAGCTAAGATAGAAGCTGAAGTAAAAAGGGAAGAAACTGAGAGAGCTAAGATAGAAGCTGAAGTAAAAAGGGAAGAAACTGAGAGAGCTATGATAGAAGCTGAAGTAAAAAGGGAAGAAACTGAGAGAGTTAAGATGAAAACTGAAAAGGCTAGAATAGACAATGAAAACCATAGACTTCAAGTTAACTTGCAAGAAAGTAGACGAGTGCTATCAGAATCTCAACTCGTGAATAGGAGGCTCAATTTTGATGTATTACATAACGCTAAATTGCTTCCTGAATTTGATGAATCACAGGTGGATACTTACTTTAGAACGTTTGAAGGAATAGCGGAAGATTATCAGTGGCCGAAGCAGTATTGGCCTGCATTGTTGCGAACAAGCCTCAGAGGGAAACCGCTAAGAGTTTATGGTGCTTTAGAGGATTCACAAACAAAGGATTACGATGAAATAAAATCAGCTATCCTACGAGCCTGTGAATTAGTGCCTGAAGTTTATAGGGTAAAATTTAGGAATCTAAGGAAGCAATCTAATATCTCACACGTTGAATTTAGTAGAGAGAAAAGAATGTTATGGGACCAATGGGTAAGATCCCGTAACGTAAATGGAGATTATAGGAAACTAGCTGAGTTAATGTTAATGGAAGAGTATCTGAAATCCATCCCTAAAGAGGTGTCATTGTACCTTCAGGAGAAAGAAGTCTCAAAGTTGGAAGAGGCTGCAGTCTTAGCAGATAAATATGAAATACTTAAACCTACTGCAGAGAAATTCTCAGTTACTCCAAGGGGGAGAGAGGAACAGCCGAGGATCCCACAATCAACCTCCTCAGGTGGACCTACAAAATCCCTAGAGGTCAAGAAAGGTGACTATAGTAAGTCATCACAAATAATTTCATGTAGCTATTGTGGAAGGCTAGGCCACCTGATGAGGGATTGTTGGCACAGGAGAAAGGAAATAGAGGGGGTTAAACCCATAGTACTATTAAATAGATGGGACACCCACATAGAAAGTAAAGTCCGAGAGGGGGAGGACGAGGAGGAGACCACCAAAGTAGTGGCCCTCATGAGTAAGGTTGCCACAGACGGCATGGAGAAGGATGAGATGAAACCTCACTTGAGAGGTTATGACCCGTTCCTTTTTCAAGGAACAGTCACCAGAAAGGGAGAGAAGACAGGAGAGAAATGGAGTCTAAGTGACTCACACAAAAAGGGAGAGAAGACAGGAGAGAAATGGAGTCTAAGTGGCTCACACAGAAAGGGAGAGAAGAAAGGAGAGAAATGGAGTCTAAGTGGCTCACACAGAGAGGGAGAGAAGAAAGGAGAAAAATGGAGTCTAAGCGACTCACACAGAAAGAGAGAGAAGAAAGGAGAGAAATGGAGTCTAAGCAACTCACACAGAAAGGGAGAGAAGAAAGGAGAGAAAAGGAGTCTAAGCGACTCATACAAAAAGGGAGAGAAGACAGGAGAGAAATGGAGTCTAAGTGACTCACACAGAAAGGGAGAGAAGAAAGGAGAGAAATGGAGTCTAAGTGGCTCACACAGAAAGGGAGAGAAGAAAGGAGAGAAATGGAGTCTAAACGACTCGCACAGAAAGGGAGAGAAGAAAGGAGATGGGAGGAGTCTAAATGACTCACACAGAATGGGTGAGAAGAGAGGAGAAAAGAGTCCTAATGACTCACAAAGAATTGGAGAGAAGGAGGGAGAAACAAGGGGTCCCAGTGTCTTACAGGGAATGGGAGAGAAGGAGGTGGAGGCAATGAGCCCCCGTGGCTTACAGAGAGTTGGCTCCGATTTGAGAGACCGGAAGGAAGGAGTGGTGAGTGAGAGTGAGTTGTCAGAGGAATACTCTTTAGAGTCGGGAGTACTATTCCGCAAGTGGGTGGATAGTACCTGGTCTACTGATGACGCAGGATGGTCTGATAGGCGACAAATAGTGTCGCCGAAGGTCTACAGGGAAGGAGTTATGCGATTAGGGCATGATAATTCCTTTGCAGGACATAAAGGTGATCCAAGAGTGATGAAGTCGGTGGAGGCAGTGAGAAGTAGGTTGACCTCATGTTGGCAGAGTGTTCAAGAGCGAGTGAAGGCGAAAGTGCGAGAGTTTAAACAAGGAACGAGGTTCAGCGACCCGTACGACGTGACAAAACGAGTGAGGGAACTGAACAAAGTGGTTGTCACTCCGGGTAGGAGACGGAAGCAGCAGTTGTGTCACCTCGGTGTGTTGAAAGCGTACCAGGAGAGGGACAAGAGTGATGTGGGTGTGTCTGGCGGTAGTGTGCATGCCGTCTCCATCGGGCCTGAGGAAGACGAGGACTCGACCTTCCCCACCTTCGAGATGACGTGGAAGGCGAATGCAGAGGTGTGGCCACAGGTGGTGAGCCAGCTGGGTCATCTTTCGGCTGAGCAGCGAGAGGACCTACTGGAGTTGCAGAGACGATACCAGGAGAGCTTTCGGGATGCCCCTGAGAGGACCCACCTGACGCTGCATGACGTGGACGGGAAGATGCGACGCCCATCAAGCAAGCCCCGTATCGTGTGAACCCGCAATAAGTGACTATCATTGAGGAAGGAAAGGAACAAAGTTCCAGTGGACAAAGACTTATAATTCCGTTGTGCTTAAACTAAGAGTGTCAAAGAAAAGGGTTTGCCATCAATGATCTTAGCAATTAAGTATTTTGTTGTGCATGTCCATGTTGGTGCCCAGGTAACGGTTTTCACAGACCACCATCCCTTTAAGTACCTTAACAAGTTTAAAGATAAGAACCTCCGCTTAACCAGATGGAGTTTGTTTTTGCAGGAGTATCATTTAGATGTTCGTCATGTACGAGGGAAGACAATGTGGTAGCCGATTGCCTGTCGATATTGTAAGTATATTCTCCCTCAAGTAAACAAGAAAAAAAAAATCTTTTCAAGATTTTTTTTTAACCTTAAAGAGGGAGGTGTCACATATATTCCCATATATGTCAGACGGGAATATTTTATTACTTGGATAACGGCGCCTCGCCATTAACGTGGGTGTCAGATTACAGGACGAGTACTGGAGGACGCGTGTGAAGGAAAACCTACTCAATGGAGTATTTGTTCTAACACTCAGCCTAGAACGAAGGAGAACGTTTTTAGTTAATTGACCAATGAGGTTCAACCACCATAGACGCAATTCCTATGGGCCAATCAGAGGATTTTGTAGAGAAGAACCAGAGCGCCTTGGGCGTGTCAGAGTCAGTTTGAGAGTAGAGGGTACGATGTAAAGGTGGTGCCTCGGGGCGGATTATTCGGCTGAAGTAAGTCCTCTGTACTCCCCCTGTATTAGTCGTAAGATAATTAACTCAGCTAGTGTTTCATCTAGTGTTTCATGCAGTGTTGGAAATGTTTATGGTAGTGACTTAGACAGTGTTTTTCGTTGGTAAAGTATTAATTCAATATTAATTTTCTTTCACCCCCGTTAAAAGTTTTACGAACGGGAATCTTCTGTTTTGAAACTTATTTACTCATTTGAATGTAAACTTATTTACTCACTTGAATGTTCAGTGATTGTAATCCTTCATATAATCCTATTAACTTTAATGAATAGTGTTAAACGTTATCTGTGCGTTTCATTTTTCTTTATTTTTATAAAATCAAGTGGCGGCCTTGAAATTTCTTTTAAGTTACCCAAAGACATGGGGTCTTGGGAACTCAGTCACCCATCACTCTTACTATGTGTTACGAGTCTGACAGCTTTGTAATTTATATTTGAGTTATCCCAAAGACATGGGGTCTTGGGAACTAATTTCATATACTTAAGTCAGATATGTGAGCGAGATTCGTAACAATATGTATGTATGTATGTATGTATTTGTCTAATGGTTCTATGCCCACTTGGACATAGATTGTACATATATATAATTAGAATTAAATTTATGTACTAAGAAGCAAATTTTTGAGCCTTGGCTCAACTCTAGTCAGGCCAAATTGG
>NC_134811.1:47312896-47320396 GCF_046742065.1 Oratosquilla oratoria | reverse complement strand
TTATTTGGAAAGTCGCTAACAAAAGTGGATAGTGAGAAGGATCTCGACATAAATATCAGCGATGATCTCAAATCATCTAAGCAGTGTATTTCAGCCTCAGATGTCAAACAAGATTCTACGACTGATTACACGATCTTTTGATTTTATAAGTCCATATGTCATTAACAAGCTAGATAAATCGTTAGTTCGTCCACATTTTGAATATGCTCTATCCATATGATTACCGAATCTCATTAAAGACATTGACAGATTGGAAAAAGTACAACGGCGAGCCACAAAACTTATTCCAAATATCAGAAGTAAATCATACGAAAATCGATCAAAATATATGAATCTATTTTCCCTAGAAAAGCGTAGACGCAGAAGTGATTTGATACAGGTCTTTAAGATTCTAAAGGTAACTGACTACATCAAAAGCAACGAAATTTTCACACTGAGTGCGAATCCGACAAGAAATAATGGTCTCAAACTGTCAGAAAGCAGATTTAATTTGGAAGTGGATAGAAACAACTTCGCCAACCGTGTAGTAAATAAATGGAATAAACTTCCTGCAGAGTCAGTGCAAAGTAGTACAGTTCGAAGTTTTAAGATTCATTTAGATAAACACCCAAGGAATATGTTGTAATGCTTGCCACTTTATTTTCTTTTATTTATCTATAGATTACTATCTATTTAGTTATTATCATCTATTTGTTTATTTTTGTTATTTATCTATCTATTCTTTACTATAAATTATTGCTATTTTTCTGGTTGATTATTATTTGTCATTATATATTTATTCGTTTATCCATTTATCTACCTTATTTATTCATATCCGATCTAATTATGGACCAAAAAGTCTCCTGTCGCCATGCTCTTCCTTTGTAATCCTTTGTAATACACACACACACACACACACACACACACACACACACACACACACACACACACACACACACACACACACACACACACACACACACACACACACACACACACACACACACGCACACACACACACACACACTCCACCGAACGGACGGCGTAGAAGACGTTCTGAAAAAAAAGTGAAATTTTCGTGGATCCCAAAGCAAAGGAAGTACCTATTGTATTTACAGGGTGGGGGGAAATTGCTCGTGGTGTAGTGGGAAAGTGAGGAAAAAGGAGAAGGGAAGGGATTACTGAGGGAAATGGAAGGAAATGAGGAAGGGGAGGACTTGGTCCAAGAGGCCAGACGGCTTGTAAACAAACGCCGAACCGATGATTTGGATTTCGATGATGGGACTAACAAAAATGTAAAGATTAGAAACATAGATAAGAGCAGTACAATGGAAGGTGAGGATAATAATTTCCAAGGATTTAATGAGGGGGCGGCGGATACCAACCTCCCCCGACTGGCAAAACTGGAGGAAAAACTTGAACAAATGACTGAACATTGGGAGATGTAGGTTCGGTAAAATGTCAAAAATTGCAGAGAGAGCTGAAAAATTGGAAGAACTAGAGAAGGCGAACAAAAACTTAACTGATGAAGTAGAAGAACTAAAAAGAATGTTAAGAGAAGTAAAAGAGGAGAATGAAGAATTAAAGAGGAATAATAAAGAAACCAAAGAGGCCATAGCTAAAGAAGCTAAGGGTTGGAAGACAATCCAAGAAAACAGTAAAGTTGCATTTACTGATATAATTAAACAGCAAATGAAAGAACAAACTGAAGACTCAGTTATCAAAGTGATGAGACAGAAGGAGAATATTGTAAGAGACTTAGCAGACAAAAAGAAATGTATAATTATATTAGGAATGGAAGAGAAACATAACCCAGATAGAACCTCAAGAATCAAAGAGGAAAATGAAAAAGTAAGCAGTTTACTACAATTAGTTCAGGAAGATGAACCAGAAATAATGAAACAAATCGAAGAGAAGTTCAGACTCGGAGAGTATAGTACAGATAAGACCAGACCAATTAAGATCAAATTCAGGTCACAAACGACGGCAGAGAATATCTTATCCAAAACAGGGAAACTAGCAACAAATGAACAATATAAAAAGGTATGGATAAAAAGGGAAATGAATAAAGAGGAAAGAGAGGAAGAAAAAAAGAAAATACTTGAATATGAAACTAAGGCAATTCGACATACAAGAGAAAAACAAAAGGGAAACAGAGAACACAATGGAAGTGGCAGAAAACTAAGTGTCTTACACAAATATAGATGGATTAATAACAGGATTGAATGAGCTGAATGATTATTTGAAGGAAAAAGAACCGGACATAATGGGAATTGTAGAAACAAAATTAAAAGGTCCACTACCACCCAACAGTGTAGGACATGATGCATATAATTATTGGATTAGAAACAGAGAGACAAAGCAAGGGGGTGGAGTTATGTTCCTGACTAAGAAGGATATAAACGTGAGGTGTGTCACATATGGAAAGAATACAGTAAAGATGATTATGATCGAAGTGGAAGACAGAGATAAGAAGAGCAGAAAGTTTGTGATAAATTATGTGCCTCCGAAAACAGCCTCGTGGGAAGAGAGTGAACATAAAAGTATGTTAGAGGACACAAAGATAACATTAAATAAGATAATGGAAGATGGAGGAATACTTTAATTGCAAAGAAATCTGCTGGGAAGAGATGACAGTAAAGGATGGAGACGGCTCATGGGGAAACGCTCTACTTGAGATGATTACTGACAATACAATGACACAGTGGATACAGGAGAACACTAGGTATAGAAATGAGGAAGAACCATCGAGACTAGACCTAATAATTACATCTGAACCTAGAATAGTGGACAAGATTGAATATAAAACACCAATAAGTAAAAGTGACCACATATTGATTTAACTGGAACTAAATGAAGAAAAATACATGAAAAGATATGAACAATATAGAAAAGGAAGAATGATGTATGAAAAAACAAACTTTGATAAAATAAGAAAATTCTTTCAAAAAGAAAACTGGGAAGAAATATACAAAGAAGAAACAACAGTGGAAGAGCAATGGAATATTTTGACAAAAATTTACAAAAAAGGAGTGGAAAAGTATGTCCCAAGACAAAAACAAGAAAAAGAATATGTAAAATGCTGGTACAATAAAAGTTGTAGGGAGTTAAAAGACAAAAGAGACAAAGCTTGGACCAGATGGAAAAAAGACAGAAGGCCTGAAAAATGGAAAATATATACTTGTTATAGAAATGAATATATACAAACGTGCAGAGAGGAAAAGAGAAAATATGAAAAAGATGTCATAGAAAAGTGTAAAGATCAACCAAAACTATTTTACAGATTTGTAAACAACAAATTGAAAAACAAACAAGACTTGGAGAAATTAAGACAAGGAGGAGTTGAATACACAGAGGAAATTGAAATGGCGGAAATTATGAACAGACATTTTAAATCAGTGTTTACAAGGGAGAACATACAACCTGAAGAGATCGAATGGAAAGAGAAAGTCCCTCCCATGAAAGAAATAGAAGTAACAAAGAACGAAATACTGAAACACTTGAGTAATCTTGATGTCAGAAAATCGAATGGACCAGATGAAATAGCAAACTGGATTTTGAAAGAATGCAGGAATGAACTGGCAGACAAAATACATAGCATAATAAACAGTTCCTTGAAAGAAGGAAAAGTTCCAGAAGATTGGAAAAAAGGAAATATAGTACCCATACATAGAGGAGGAAATAAAGAAGACCCTACCAACTATAGACCAGTCTCTCTAACAAGTACAATAGCAAAAATTTGTGAAAGAATTGTCAAAAGTAGATGGGTAAAATATCTAGAAAAAAAAAAAGTGTTAAATCCAAGACAATTTGGATTCAGACAAGGACGATCATGCGTCACCAATTTAATATGTTTCTATTCAAGGCTAATAGATATAATACAAGAAAGAGATGGATGGGCTGATTGTGCATTTCTAGACCTAAAAAAAGCTTTTGACAAAGTACCACATAAGAAGTTGCTTAAGAAATTAGAAACTGAAGGAGGAATACAGGGCAAACTGTTTAATTGGATGGAAGACTTTTTGCAAGAAAGGAAAATGAGAGTAGTGATAAGAGATAAACACTCAAAATGGGATGAAGTAATAAGCGGTGTTCCACAAGGAACAGTTCTTGCCCCAATAATGTTTGCTATATATATTAATTATATAGATGAAGGAATTGAAAGCTATATGAGCTTCTTTGCAGATGATGCAAAACTACTGAAAAGAGTGAACACGGAAGAAGATTGTGAATCACTACAGAGTGATCTAAATAAAGTACAGGAATGGAGTAGGAAGTGGGAGATGGAGTTCAATACAAAAAAGTGTAGTATAATGGAATTTGGAAAAAGCAAAAACAGAATAACAGGATCATATAAATTGGGAGAAGAAGGAATAAAAAAAGTAGAAAATGAGAAAGACATGGAAGTCATTGTTATGAATAATATGTCACCTGAGAAACATATAAATAAGATTTTTGGAGAAACTTATAATTTAATAAGAATAATCAAAGTGGCATTTACATACCTGGATGAAGAAATGGTGAAGAAAATTCTAATCACCCTGATAAGAGCAAGATTGGAATATGCAGCAACGATATGGTCACCAAGAACAAAAAAAAATGTATAAAAAAACTTGAAAGAATACAAAGAGCAATTACAAAATTGGCACCAACACTCTCAAAACTATCATATGAAGAGAGACTAGCAAACCTTGGACTACAGACACTAGAGCAAAGAAGAGAGAGAGGAGATTTGATAGCTATTTACAGAATCATGAAAGGCATAGAAATTACTGATAGAGAGAATCTGATAAAATGGGATGATAGAAATACAAGAGGACACGGAAAGAAAATCAAGAAAGACAGCTATAGAAGAGATCTGAAAAAGAACAGCTTTCCTCACAGAGTAATAGACAGTTGGAACAAGTTAGACGAGAAAGTGGTGTGTGCAAAAACAATACATGAATTTAAAAATAGTTTAGATAAAATGAGATATGAAGACGGGATACCACTAGGTAAATACAACTAGGTAAATACTAGGTAAACACACACACACACACACACACACACACACACACACACACACACACACACACACACACACACACACACACACACACACACACACACACACACACACACACACACACACACATATATATATATGTCACCAGACCCCAGGTAGTTGATTTCAACTGTCAGTCATCGGCCTCGTCATCAGACGCCTCCACTCTTCTCGATCCTCGTAAATTTCTTGTTCGTTTACTTCTTTCAACGTCAAATTTCTTCCTTCCAAGTTCTTTTTCACACAGTCTATCCACCTTTACCTGGGTCTTCCAACCGGCCTCCTTCCTCTAGGCTGCCATTCCAAATACTTTCTTGGATATCTACTTTCATCAATTCTCTTCATATGATCAAACCATCTCAAGTTGTTTCTTTCTATGATTCCAACAATCGGCTCAACTTTTAGGTGTTCTTTTATTTTCTCGTTTTTAATCCTGTCTCTTCTGGTGATCCTCATAATTATTCTCAATACCCTCATTTCTGCAGCTCCAATCTTCGACTCTACCTTCCTTGTCATACTCCAAGTTTCTGACCCATATAGTAAAATTGGTCTAAGTATGGTCGTGTTCATTATCTTTGACCAGAGGGTACAGCAGGTTCACATTTCCATTAAACTTTTGAATTCGTCTAGTATCGCTCTCCTGTATGTTGTCCTGCGTAAACAAAACTCCTAAATAATTAAAGTTATTCACCTGTTTTAGGTGATTTTCACTTATACTGATATTACATTCTTCTCTATTTCTCCCTACTCACATCACCTCAGTTTTCTTCACATTTATTTTCAATTCTTTCCTTCTTGTTTCTTCTTGCCATCTATATATAGCATCCTGTAACTGAATATGATTTCCCGTTATTATTGCCACATCCTGCGTAAACAAAACTCCTAAATAATTAAAGTTATTCGTCTGTTTTAGCTGATTTCTATTTATAGTGATATTATATTCTTCTCTATTCCTCCCTTCACAGATTACCTCAGTTTTCTTCACTTTTATCTTCAATCCTTTCCTTCTTGTTTCTTCTTGCCATCTATTTATAGCACCCTGTAACTGAATTTGATTTTCCGTCATTATTACCACATCATCCACATATGCCATCGTTATTTCGCTATCCTCATTAGTACAAATTTCCCTCATGCACTTTTCCACTAATTTTATAAACAGTAATGGGGACAAAATTCCTCCTTGTCTCACTCCTGTCTTCATCTCAGATCACCTACTTTCAATTTCTCTGCTTTTCATCCTGCTCTTGCTATTTCCATACAAACTTTTCATCACTCTTATTAATTTTGGTCGTACACTGTAATACTGGTCTCCTATTACTTCCCATAATTTCCTTCTGTCTATTCTGTCAAAGGCATTTTCTAAATCTATGAATGCCAAGTATGTATTTTTATTCCACTCCCATCGTTTTTCTAAGATGATCTTCGATGTGAACATTAAATCTGTAGTCCCCCTCCCTGGTCTAAATCCATGTTGACAGTTTCCCAGTTTCTCTTCAGTGATGTTTCTCAGTCTTCTTTCCAACATTATTTTGAATAATTTCCCCGTATGTGATAAAAGTGAAATCCCTCTGTAATTTCCGCAGTTTAGTTTATCCTCTTTCTTGAAAATAGGACAGACTATAGCAGTTTCCCAGTCCTCATGAACTTTTCAGATCTCCATGCTTTATTATAGATCTGTTACTGTCGGTTGCACTAATCTCCAAAGAAGTTAGCAAATTTTCATTCTTCTTTAGGCCCCATGCCTAGTCCTTCACTCAAAGCTTGAGGGGTGAATTAAATAAGATTGATTTTTCTTATCTTCATTCTACTACTTGGTTGTGTGAGCTACACCAAGGGAGTCCCGTTCGAGATCCCTCTACAATACGTCAAGCCACCTTCGTTCTGACGTCACTATTTCATTCATCCAATATCCTTTTACTTCTCAAACAAGTGCCACTCCTTAAGGGCGTGACTTTACCTCCCTGCGCCAATAATTTTTCTCCTCCTCCACCTTTTTCTCCAATCAGAGAGGCTGTTATACTGTTTCAAACGATATTATTACGTAAGCATTATGTCGCAACGGAAATGGCTTATACGCTTACAATTTTTGCTACATCAGCATTGTTTACAAACCAGTCCCATCAGCACCTCTCGATATCCCAATCCAAGTTTACAAACACCAGACGGCAACTCTGCCATTCAGCAGTTCTGCAACTATGCAACCCGCAGTCGGCCATTGTATCATAACCTAATAAAATGACTATAAATTTTACCTTCCTTTTCTCCTACCCTTCGATCTACCTAAATGTCTACCTCTGTCTACCGGCCTCTCACAAGATCTTTCTTAACCATTATACTAACTCTGGTCCCCCTGACTTGAAATTTTTGATTGGTATCTCACCATCTCCTGATGCCTTTCCATTTTTCATCTTCTTCATAGTTCCTAATATTTCCCCTGTGTTTATTTCATCCATACTGATTTCCTGCTGTTGACCTTC
>NC_134811.1:47270396-47307896 GCF_046742065.1 Oratosquilla oratoria | reverse complement strand
AAAAACGACATAAAAGCACATAGCACATCTAATTCTTTAGTAGTTCATGCGGAAAAATTTGATCACTTACCAAACTGGAGAGGAGCTGAAGTGCTGCATAAAGGTTTTGATAAATTCACTAGAAGAATTGTAGAATCAGCATATATTTCAACTAAGAATTTATCGAACCATCGAGGAGGGTTTATCAATTTGGCTAAACAAAATAGTATTTTAATTCTAGAACACGCCAGAAAAAACAACCTTTCCCAAGTATCCGACAAGATAATTAAGTTTAGTACATAAACTTCAATTACAGTTTTCCTTACACTCTCTGAAGAAGTTCTACGCGAACAAAACGTTAGAGTGTTTAGGGTTCCGTGCCTTCCCCTGTGTTTATGTTCTCCATCATCCAAATTATATATATATATATGTATATATGTATATGTATATGTATATATATATATATATATATATATATATGTATAATATATATATATATATATATATATATATATATATATATATATATATATATATATATATATATATATACATCCTTGCTGTGGATGTGCTGTGTCTTGTGACACTGCTTCTGACCCAGGGCAGTGGACAGGATGCAGGGATGACCCGTCATCCAGGAGGTGCTAAAATAGGAGGGAGGGAAGAGGGTGGAGGGGAGTGGATTATATGGAAAATGAAATGGGTGGGAGTGGTTTCCATGCCTTTTTCTTTTTGGCTACCCCCCGTGCAAGGGGAAAAGAGCTTTTGGTATATGTATGTATATATATTATTAGGAATATTCCCCACGACAGGTCCGCACCTAGTCACCCACAGGTCTTAACTCCTTTACAAAGGATTACAAAGGCAGAGCATGCCGACAGGAGACCTTTTGATCCATATCTAGGTCGGATGCAAAAAACAAAACAAAAACAAAACAAAAAAAACAATCATATTAATAATAAAATAATAAATAAAAACCATAATAATGTAAATAACAAATAAAATACATAAATAAATGCATAGGTATAGTTGAAATAATAAACAAACAGGTAAACAGTAAATAATGATAAATTGACATATAACTAATAATAAATGAAAATCAGATAGACAAATGATAACAAAACAAAAACAAATAACACAAGATAAATTATAATCATTACAGCATCTTACTTAGGTATTTATCTAAATGATTCTTAAAGCTTCGAACTGAACTACATTGCACTACCTGTGCAGGAAGTTTATTCCATTCATTAACTACACGGTTGGCAAAATTGTTTCTACCTACTTCCAAATTGAATCTATTTCCGGACAGTTTGAGACCATTGTTTCTTGTCTGATTCTCATTCAATGTGAAAATTTTGTCACTTTTGATGTTGTCAATTCCCTTTAAAATCTTAAAGACATGTATCAAGTCACCTCTGAGTCTACACTTTTTTAGGGAAAACAGATTCATGTGCTTTAGTCGATTTTCGTATGATTTATTTTTGATATTTGGAATCAGTTTTGTGGCTCGCCGTTGTACTTTTTCCAGTCTGTCAATGTCTTTAATGAGATTCGGTGACCATACGGAAACAGCATATTCCAAATGTGGACGAACTAACGATTTATATAGCTTGTTAATGAGTGATGGACTTTTGAAATCAATAGATCGCGCAATCAGTCCCTATTCTCGGCGTCTCACCCCCAAGTGGCCCCATGGGACACGCTCGCGTCTACTTAGCTGCGATGCGACCCAGAGCTTCCTTGAGGCCTACGGGTGGGACAAAGCCTCCTTGAGGGAATCACTCGTGGGGCCCCAGGAAGACTAAGCAAATCGACTGCCGACTGCCTATTCTCTCGCCTACCACAGGTATCTGATGTTACTTCTCTGCCCGATTGCCTGCCACCATGACTACCAGTTCGCCTACCAGGCCTGCTGTCTGCCAGCTCGCCTGCCGTCGCTGACTGCCAGGTCGTCTGCCAACTGCCAATTTGTCTCCTCACATTCTCGCCTACCACACGTATTTGCTGTCACTCTCTACCAGATCGTCTGCCGCTAGTGTCTGCCAGATCACCTGCTGCCAGCTCGCCTGCCCACCAGCTCGACTGCCGTCGATGCCTGCCAGGTCTGCCGACTGCCAGGTCGTCTTCCTACATTCTCGCCTACCACAGGTATCTGCCGTCACTGTCTGCCAGATCACCTCTTACTGTGACTGCCAGTTCGCCTACCAGGCCTGGCGTCTGCCAGCTCACCTGCCCACCAAATCGACTGCCGTTGCTAACTGCCAGGTCGTCTGCCTACATTCTCGCCTACCACAGATATCTACTTTCACGTGTCTGCCAGATCGACTGCCTACATGACTGCCAGTTCGTCTACTAGGTCTACCGTCTGGCATCGCTGACTGCCAGGTCTGCTGAAGGCCTAACGTCCCATCAACCACGACTATTCTCAAGTGTCTATCTTTTCAGAGAAATTTTGTAACCAAACTCCAATATCCACCGTGCGACGTGATCCCAGGAGCAGTCTCCTGAGATGCACCAACCTTTTCGACGTCATCCCTTCGGCAAACGGACCACAACCTGCTGCTACTCCGGCAGTCTCATGGGCAACACTACCTCGGCTTCAAGTTCCGGCCCAGTCGTAAGGACAACTCCCTTGACGATTTCTTGTCGAGGCTCCACACGACTTCATTTCCAGCCTCGAATTCCGTGGGGACGTATTAGGAATATTCCTCACGACCGGTCCTTACCTCGTCACTCACAGGTCCTAACTTCTTCGCCTCACCTATTCTCGTCGTCTCACGACCTTCTCATCCCCAAGTGGCCCCATGAGACACGCTCGCGTCTAGTTAGCTGCGACGCAACCCAGAGCTTCCTTGAGGCCTACGGGTGGGACAAAACCTCCTTGAGGGAATCACTCGTGGGGCCCCAGGAAGACTAAGCGACGGTAACGAATAGAAGTGCAGAGGTAATTATTAAACTCTATCTTGTGATAGTTAGACCCATCCTTGAATATGCGGTACAGTTTTGGTCTCCGTCCTACAGAACAGACATCAATTCACTAGAATCAGTACAGAGAAGAAGGACCAAAATGATACATGGACTCAGAAATTTGCCTTACGAAGAGAGGCTTAGGCACCTTAACTTACACTCTCTGGGAAGACGCAGAGTGCGGGGTGATCTAGAGGTGTTCAAGTGGATCAAAGGCTTTAACAGGGGTGATGCAAACAAGGTCATCATATTAAAACAACAGGGTAGGACTCGCAGTAATGGGTATAAACTGGACAAATTTAGATTTAAGAAGGAAATAGGCAAGAATTGGTTAACTAATAGGGTGGTCGACGAATGGAATAAACTTAGTAACCATGTATTAAGCGCTGAAACTGTCAGTTGCTTTAAGAAACGATTAGACAACTTAATGGATGGGGATGACAGGTGATGATAGATACGGAGCTGCCTAGTGTAGGCCTTATGGTCTCTTGGAGTCTCCTTCATTCTTATGTTCTTATGTTAAGCAGCGCTAGGGTCTGCCACATGACCGTCACACAAAGCCTCCTTCAGGAAACACGTGCAGCTCACAAGCCTCAGCGATGACTACCTTGGCCAGCACGTGACACATAACACAGGATTTATTGAGGAACATCAATCCTCTTCGTGAGTCACAGGCGACAGAAAGTTTTGCCTCGCCTCACACTTGACCTCACGACAATTAGGAGCACGGGTCATAAGGAGCTAAATGGACGCGAAGATGCAGATAGCCTCGGAGTAGCATACGTGAGCCTAGTTCGCTGCTTCTTGCTTTCTCGCTATCTCCCCCCTCCCTTTTCTCCTTCGCAAGCAGATCGCTCGGAGTCACGATTTGAGACTTAGTCGTCACATCCCTCGCTGTCTCGTTCCTCCCACCCTCCACTGGCGCCCAACATTTCATTGTTAAATAAAACCAATTCTATCCCCACCAGAGTTTGCCTTCAACCAGCCTGTCTGCCCAACGTGGGGCAAACTACCAGCCTAACGTTTGGACGGCCCAACGTGGGACATAGATCGGTTTAACATATATATATATATCTATATCTATCTATATTTACATATATGTATATATATACACAAATACATACACACACACACACACACACACACACACACACACACACACACACACACACACACACACACACACACACACACACACACACACATATATATATATACAATATCACCATTGGAGAATAGAAACTTGTGAACAGTAAGTAATCTCGCGCATTACATCTTCAAAGTAAGACAGATGAAAGTATGGTTAAATACATAAAAAAGCAAAGGAACATGGACATGAGGGAACCAACAGAAGGGAAGGAATCTACAAAATATTAATGGATTATAAGCTTTTTAAATGACTTGTGATACAGTGTAAGAGGCTGGTAGAAAAGAGTAGAATGAGGGGTGGAAGACGGGTGTTATATTTTATGGGTTGGGTGTTTATGAAACAATATAGCTGAGCGATCTACCTGAGTCCGCTTTCCCCCTTGTATAGGTAATAAAATTATCATTTCTAAACAGTATCCGGGAATTCGAGTGTATTGCTGATATGACACTCCTTTGTAACTTAATTGAGAATAATACAGAGACTTGAGATTATTCTATGTAAACAATATTGCCATATGGACTTGTAACAACGAAGCTGATTGGTGAAAGGGTCGAAGAGGAGAAAATTCAATTGGTTTACGATTGTAAGATTGCACTCTTTGGGGAGGATCTCAAATATAAAATCAAAGGACTTTGGACTAAAAAAATCACTGCGTCACTGCAAAGCTCATGTAGGATCATATATATGTGCTCTTGGGAGAATCTTTTGGAGCTTGATGTATAAGAATTAACGAAAGAAAGATACAGAAGAAGAATTCTACATTTTCATTCTCCTGGACAGAAGATTATAACTAAAAGAAGTGACTTGCCAACTCCATAAATGAGGACTACAAGGGCGATTACGGTGGCTACAGTGTTGACAGGACTAACAGTGGCAAAAGAGGAAACAGAGTTTTGACAGTGGGTAACAGAGAGACAACAGTGGGCCTACAAGAGTCGAAAGGGGCGACAAGACTCGACATTGGCGGCAGAGAGGGAAAGAACACACGCAATAAAATGGCTCCAAAGAACAGCACACGCAACTCAACGCACACTACTAAAACGTCACCAAAGAGAAACAGTCAACGCACGCAACTAAAGAAGATTACATCTAAAGAATTTAGTGCAAGATACCTGGTTACACGTGTGAAGAGAATTGGTGCAACCAAGGATTCATCGTATGTAACGTCTCCGAAGAAACAAAACAAGATAATACATCCGCAAGGAAAACGCAAACTACTACTCACGAACTCCAGGCAACATACGGGACCAAGGAGTGCACGCAAATCCCCACGTTGGCGCGGGTACGAGCTGGTGAAAGAGAGGGACGACTACAAGGACAAGGATGATGTGTTGCTGAGGTGCGCGCCCGTACGTATGGAGGGACGACTACAAG
This sequence comes from Oratosquilla oratoria, assembly GCF_046742065.1. Classification (NCBI taxonomy): domain Eukaryota; kingdom Metazoa; phylum Arthropoda; class Malacostraca; order Stomatopoda; family Squillidae; genus Oratosquilla; species Oratosquilla oratoria. The sequence continues at coordinate 47,302,423 of NC_134811.1, read as the reverse complement.
TTGAAAGAGTCGATTTAAATCGACATTATCAAGAGAGAAGGTAGAAATACACATGCATTATACTTGTAATTGTAATTAGGATGGCCACGGAAGTTCTCCGTCATGAGGTTATTACCTCACAGTTAAATGTTCCAAAGTTTTCGGTAGAAGAAAATACAATAGGGGTAAATAGATTCATTAACATAATTGATACACTAATAGGGACAAAAACATATCAGATGAAAAGAAAAAGGTAGAAATATTGAAAGAAAATTTAGATTCTGAGAAGAGTAGGGCTAGGCTTATAATAAATTTCCAGCAAATGGAAAATATAGACATATATGAGGACTATAAGAAATTATACATTAAACACTTGAAATCAAAGTGTGATCAGAATCATATCAGGTCTTTGGTTAGAAGGATAAAGACAATAAAAACAAGCTAAACAAACACAGAATACTTAGCAAAAATAGACAGATGGTCTAAGGACATGGTTTCTATGTTGAAGGATTCAGATTGGATAGAAAGTAGATCTAGTGACAAGTTAAAAGTTTCTCAGGTTACTAAGTTAATAGCATTTGCACTATTGGTATACAACAGTGACGAGATGACTGCAGAAAAGCTATACAGGGATCTTAAAGAAACAATGGACTTAGGGGAGATAGATTATCTTTTACAAGGTTATCAAGAAAGTAAAGCAATTAGTCCATATGTCATGACATTAGGAATGCAACAACAGAAAGAAACTAGGAACTCTAGGAGTGATTACAGAAACAGAGGATCTGAACATAGAGTTAGAAACACTTCAAGGAATGCTAGACTCGAGTGCCATAACTGTAACAAATGGGAACATATAGCACGAGAGTGTTATTATGAGATTATTTGTAGGGTCTGCATGTAAATTGTGAAGGGAAGCTTGTGGTTTGGAAGAGCAAGGGCAGGTGTCGTGGTTAAGGCTTTCTTTAAGTCATTAAAGGCTTTCTCTTGGTCAAGTGTCCAATGAAAGGTGTGTTTTTCTTAAGTAGTGAAGTTAAGGGCGCTGCTATACTAGCGTAACCTTGAATGTAACGTCTGTAAAAACCTGAAAGACCAAGGAATGAACGTATGTGTTCTACAGAAGTAGGGCGTGGAAAATCTATGACTGCCTTGACCTTATCCTACGAGGTTAAAATTCCTTGTGAGTTAAGGACATACCTTAGGAAGCTTATTTCTTTCTGAAGGAAAGAACACTTCTCAATCTTCAGGTATATGTTGAACAGCGTTAAATGTCAGAAACATCAAAAAGACACAAAACAAAATATTATTCAATGTCTTTCTCCTTATTATGAATTTTGATTAAGAACAGCAACACCAGATTTCAATGGAGAATGTTTTCACCTTTTCAAAGATGTTGAACCGTGTATTAATGAGATATATCACCACAGTTATATACACAGCATAGTAGAGTGTCTCTGCATAATTAAATTTTTGTTTCACACACAATTAATTAACTTTTGTCTAGGACACACACTGTATAAGAATTTTCAATGCTTCACAGAAGAAATATCATTCAATAATTATTGGCATTATCCTTATGTATTGGCAAGGGAGTCTTCATGACTGACCAAGGCTCCAAGTCTTCATGTCTGACCAAGCTCCAGGTGGTACGTCTAACACACCAAGGTTCCAGTAGTTCAGGTCTCCCATCACAATCAACCATAACACATTTCAACAATATAAATACTATCTGTAAAGATGATCAAGATCAATGTTCAATTCCCGTGTGATATTATCAATATATTCTCTATACTCTTCTGGTTTCTTTAAAACTAACACACTGTGTATCACATGTATCCTCCTCATCAAATTGTATCCTTAACCTTCTTTATATCATCCAAGAGATTAATTGACACTTCCCTAGTTTCCAAGTGTGAGATCTTGTATTTATTTCCACCTGCAAAATCAATTACCCTATATGGACCTGAGTGCCCCGGTGAAAGTTTATATAGGGTGAATGTAGTTTGACCATGACTAAATCTCCTGTTTCTAATTCTAGTTTTTTTTTGCAATTCTGTGTTGTTTTTTCATCTCTTGTATATACTCTTGCATGCATTCTCTCGCTCTTTGGTGTATACCTTGAAATGTATGTATCCTATTTGAGATGTAATCATGTATATTATACACAGGTTTCTGCTCTGCAATCAAGATTTCATATGGAAGAATTTTGTCCTCCCCAGAAATAATAAAATGAGGTGTTTCACCTGTTGCTATGTTAATTTGGTTGTTCAGAGTACATTTAATACAAGTTATACTATTAGGGTTTATCATACCTCTAAGAAATGTAATAATTTGCTTATTTAACCTCTCTACAACTCCATTGCTCTGAGGATGATTCACTAAAATGTTGATCATCTGGATCTTAAATAATCTACATAATTCTTCCGAGATTTTGTTATTAAATTCAGTCCCATTATCTGAAAATAAGATCTTAGGTTTAGTGAAATTACAGATTATCTGATCGTAGATTACTGAAGGAATTGTCTCAGCTTTCTTATTTAGAATGGGTTGTAAAATACAAAATCTTGAAAATAATCAATAGCAACAAATACATATTTATATCCATTTTCAGACATAGGTAACTTCAATGTATCTATGTGAACTCTTTCCCAAGGTTTTTGCGGAATGGGATATGATAACATAGGAGCAGGTTTTGGTGCATTTCTATATAATCATATATATCTTTCTTCATACCTGGCCAAAAGTATTTAAGTTGTTCTTGTCTATAAGTTTGATCTTTTCCTGGATGTGATCTACAATCACTATCATGAAGTAACTTCAATATCTCTTTTTACCCAGAATATATTCAAACCTAACCTCATAGTATTGAAGTATAGCAAACTACCTTGCTAGTCTGCTCCTAAGGTTCTTATGCTTAAATAAGTTCTGAATAGCTGTATGATCAGTCCACACTCTGATTGAATATCCCTGTATCATATCTCTAAAACTTTCTAATGAATATATCACTGCTAAAGATTCTCTTTCTGTTATAGAATAGTTTCTCTCTGCACTATTACAAAGTCTAGATGTGTAAGCTATTGGTTTCAAAGTTCCATTTCTCTCTTGCATCAGTATGTCTCCTAACCCTATGTCAGATGCATCAATACAAAGAATGAACTCTTTATCTTAGTCCGGAAATATTAAAATTGAAGAACCCGTAAGTTTATCTTTCAATTTGTCAAAAGCTTGCTGTTGTGCAGGTCCTCACATGAACTTTAAGTTGTTTCTCAACAAAGAACTTAATGGATTAGCTATGTCCTGCATATCCGTGGGTAATTTTCCTATAATATCCTGTCAATCCCAAGAAACTTCTAACTTTTTCTACATTGGTTGGAACTGGAAAATTCTTTACTGCTTCAACCGTTGAATTTACTGTACTAAGTCCATGCCTGTCTATCTTATGTCCTAAATAAATAACACTGTCCTGCAAAAAAATTAATATTTTCAAGTTTTACTCTCAATCCTGCTTCAACTAGTTTTGAGAATATCAAATCTAATTTCTTAAAGTGCTCAGCCGCTGTTTGGAAACTATTAAAATATCTAGAAATACACTGGCAGTGTTTCCTAACAACCCCTATAGAACTGTATTTATTAATCTCATGTAAGTTAATGGACTATTACATAATCAAAATGGCATTCGTTTGAGCTCATAGTGTCCCGTTGTAGTAGAAAATGCTGTAAATTCCCGTGAGTCTTCATGCAACTCTATTTGCCAAAAAGCAGATTTGATATCTATAGTGCTAAAATGCCTATTTTCAGTTCCCAAACTTATAGGAATGTCCCCTATCGCTCGTAATGGTAATCGGTCGCGTATGTTATGTTTATTAAATTCCCTATAATCAATAACTGGACGCATGGTACCATCTGATTTTGGCACCAGAATTAGAGGGAAGTTGCACTCACTTTTACTATGTTCAATAATATCCTGCGATAACATTTCAGTGATCAATTTATCTACAATGGCTAGTTTAGATTGTGGTACTCTGTAGGCAAGTATATATATAGGTTGAGTCCCTGATTTTAATTTGATCTGATGTTTTAAAATAGTTGTTTTGCCTAAGGCGTCCCCCGGAAAAGCAATTGCTTTATTGCACTTTAAGAGCAAAACAACTAAGCTTTCATCCAACTCAGGACAACTAGTAGGTTCTAGTTGATTCTTGTATTTCTTTCCCAACTCTGTTTCTTCCTGAACTGAACAGATTGATGAAATTGGTAATTCCACCTCCTCAGTACTCTCATTTAAAATCTTAATGGGCTTTGTACAAACTGCCTCGCTATCTAAAATATAATTGTTATCTTTCCTATCTATTTTTAGGATTCTTTTATTTCTGTCACTGGCTTTAAGTCTGGTTGATTTAAAAATGGGATTAACTGTGAATTCACTGATATCCCTAACTCAGCAGGACATAGACCATGTTCTCTTTTCTCATAGTTGCAAATCCTATCAGTAAATCTCCTGGGAAAACAGATTTTTCTACAACTATTACTGGACTGTGCAAATGCTCGTTTTTATATAAGATGACTTCTAATTCAACCTTACCTAATGTTTTTATCTGATTTCCAGTTACTCCTTGCAATGAGTAATGGGTTGGTTCCAAGATTCTTACTCCTGGTTTTAATTGGTTTAAAACTACTAGTTATATAATTAACTACAGATCCTGTATCAATAAATATTTGAATAGGTTTATTAAACCCTCTACCAGCAATGAGAGGTCCTACAGAAGTCCTTCCAACTTTTATAGTAAGTTTACAACTACCTTTGATGTTGGAGTTTTCTTTCACCCTTCCATCACTCTTATCCCTAACACAGTACTGTCTATGTATATTTCTATGGTAATTCTGTTGTGTTGTTTTATTTTGTGTCAGAGGTTTTCTTTTAGTTTCGGGGTTCATACGAAAATTTCTACATTCATGTATTCTATGTCCAATCCTTTGATGATACATACAATGATATGCATCATGACCCTCATATTTGCAATTTCTACAAATAGTTTCATAATAATAGTCCTATGCTTTATCCCCCTAAGGTAATACAATTGTAACATTTTCTTCTAGCATTCCTTGAAGTGCTTCTAACTCTATGTTCAGATCTTCTTTTTCTATAATCACTTTTAGAGTTCCTAGTTTCTTTATGTTGCATTCTCACTGTCATCACATATGGATTAATTGCTTTAGATTCACTATACCTTTGAAGAAGATAATCTACCTCCCCTAAATTCATAGTCGCCTTGAGATCTTTATGCAGCTTTTCTGCCGTTAATTCGTCAAAGCTGTTTGCTAGCAAGGCGAAGGTGATTAATTGAATTACCTGAGAAACTTTTACTTTGTCACTAAATCTTTCTATCCAGTCTGAATCTTTCAATATAAAAGTCATGTCCTTAGACCATCTCTCTAATTTTGCTAAATATTCTGTGTCTGATTCACTTGTTTTTACTTACTTTATCATTCTAACCAAAGACCTGGTAGCATCCTGATCACTTTTTGACTTAAAATGTTTAATGAATGCCCTCTTATAAGCTTCATATTGGTTGATATCTTCCATTTACTGGAAATTTATTATAAGCCTAGCTCTACCCTTCTCAGGATCCACATTATGTTTTAAAGTTTCTATTTCCCATTTTTATCTGTTATATTTTTGCTTATGAGTAATGTGTCAATCAAACTGAGAACCTATGAACTCCTAAGGTGTTTTTATCACCTGTGAATTTGGGAATATTGACATTCGAGGTATAACCCTCATGTCTAAGAGTACCACCCGTATTCATACCTTCAATGTTTTTTAAAGTTTATTTGAATCGACTGCCTCCACGTAGGCTTCCTCCATGTACGTCAACCTCGTCTTCCTTGTCAGTCCTTGGTTCACTATCTCGTCGTCCCTCGTTCACTGTTGCTTGTAGTGGTTGTAGACCCCTTCGTTCACTGTTGCTTGTAGTGGTTGTAGACCCCTCCGTTCACTCTTGCTCGTAGTGGTTGTAGACCCCTTCGTTCATTGTTGCTTGTAGTGGTTCCCTCTTAATCAGCGTGGCTGCGTGGTTGTGTTTGTGGTTGTGGTTGCGGTTGTGCACTGCGTGGTGTATCCGTACACTTGTAGCCGTATTTTGCACTCAGTCTTTTTGTTTGATGCACTCACCAGTCTTGTAGTTTGATGCACTCACCAGTCTTGTAGTGTGATGCACTCATCAGTCTCTTTGGAGAGTTCAGTTAATTCGTTACATCCCACCGCTGCCACCACCTTCACTCCCGTCTCTCCGTAACTACTGGTTTATAATTCTGTTTGCTGTTCCCTTCTATGGTTTAGTATTTCTTCTTTCAGTTTTAAATTTCTTTCCATCACTTTTCTTAAATAAGTATATCTTTCGCTATATCTTTCTGTAGAAAGTAATATTCCTCAATGGGGGTGAATTAAACGGAGGTAAAATATTTTCCTCTTTTCTTCCCGAATAATATTACACATGGCTTGTCGGTTTACACCAAGGGACTCCCCACTGGGATCCTGAATCCACTCACTAAGTCACCTATGCACCGACGTCACGACTTATCAATCCAAAGATCTTCACTTTTCACCCGCGTACCAATAAATTTTTCTCCTTCTCCACCCTTTCTCCATCCAGAAAGACTATTATAACGTCTTAAGGGAGCGTCGCCAGCGATCATTCGAAAAATTCTGGTACATGAGCGAATTTTAGATATAAAATTCAAAAGAATCTCTATGATGGTGGAAACGCTCATATAAAGTTACACAGCTGTATTTCGTTTCTATTTTTTATACAGAATAAAATGTATGAAATATTGTCTACCTCTGACAACCCCATTGCATAAAAAACATTGTGTATATTGAGATAGCGTCAACATTTCAAAAGCTATTTCGTTTATTACTATTACTATTATTATTATTATTATTATTATTATTATTATTATTATTATTATTATTATTATTATTATTATTATTATTATTATTATTATTATTATTATTATTGTTTTTATTGTTATTATTATTATTATCATTATCATTATTATTATCATCATTACTATTATTATTATTATTACTATTACTATTATCATTATTATTATCATTATTATTATTATTATTATTATTATTATTATTATTATTATAATTATTGTTATCATTATTGTAATTATTATTATTATTACTATTATTATTATTATTATTACTATTATTATTATTATTACTATTATTATTATTATTACTATTATTATTATTATTATTAATATTATTATTAATAATAACATTATTATTATTATTATTATTATTATTATTATTATTATTATTATTATTATTATTATTATTATTATTATTATTATTATCATTATTACTATTATTATTATTATTATTATTATTATTATTATTATTATTATTATTATTATTATTATTATTATTATTATTATTATTATTATTATTATTATTATTATTATTATTATTATTATTATTATTATTATTTTTACTATTATTTTTATTAATAACATTATTATTATTATTATCATTATTATTATTATTATTATTATTATTATTATTATTATTATTATTATTATTATTATTATTATTATTATTATTATTATTATTATTATTATTATTATTATTATGCTACAGAATTGTGTTTATGGAGACATTTGGCAACTCCTCCCACCAGCATACCCCACAAACACAGTGGACAGGGCATCGGTACTTTTCAAAAGGTCAAAGGAAGGGGACGTCGTTCTTGGCGCTCTCACTGTACGCCACAATTTTGATTCCTCGCCCTGTATTGTTGTTGTGATCATGGGAGAATTAACAAGAAACAAGAGAGTGAAGCGGAAGAATATAGAGAGGGCCCATGAGTGCCCGAAAAAGAAACAAGAAGAAGGAAAAAATAAAGAGGAGAAAAGCATCACAGCTGCACCCAGCACCCCGCAAGCATCTACTAGCCCCGCCCACCTAACTCCTCCTCCACCCACGCCACACCACTCACCCTCACCTCACACCTCATCAGCAAAGAAGAAGAAATGGTAGATTTGCTATACATCGCAACTATCAAACAAATGGTCGCGAAAAATGGTCGCAAAAATTTAAATCCTCCGTCCTATAAAGTTTATGTTTTTGTTCTTTCTGTTGCAATATCTTCGGTTGTTCTTTATGGATTTTTGTAATTTTTGTTTCATTTGAAAGAAAACATCATGTTTTTTATTTTCTACAGTAAAAAAAAGATATTTTTTATTTATTTTTTATTTATGAAAGCTGAATTTTGCAGCATTTTTGAATTATTCAGAGAAACAAATTAATGAAAATAATAAAAAATTCAGGGGTATTAGTTTGATAAAATGTATTCAGTAATTTTTGTTCCCCAGACTCTAAGCTTTCATTTCATACCAAACTGAATGATGTGGAAGGATTGTCCATTAAGTAATTAGAGCTTCACTATATCTTCATTATATCTTCACTATGCTTTATATATACATGGGAGGAACACAATACCCTGAGAAATATACACTAATGTAAGTGGTAATCATACCTAAGTTCATTAAATACATATTTGAAATTTTAATTTCACCTATTCTATAAAGCGAAGCAACGCTCCCTTAAGCAATACTGCTTACACAAGCAATCTCGATATCGATGGATGAATGGCTTAGTTTACATATTATCACTTCAACATTAAAATCTGGTCCCTAGCGGCTGTTTATAAACTTTAGACGAGGAGCGAGATTATGCAACTCCTTAGTGGCTTATTGTTTTCTAGACATCCTACACATAAAACTAAAATTCTCGCCACCTACCCCTCTATCTACCCTGTCTACCTTATCTACTAGCCTCTTACACTCTACGGATCACATTCCAGAAGTTTTAAAGCTTATACACGATTCACCTATTGCTGCACACCCTGGCAAGGAAAAATGAGTTAAACAAGCCAGATTACACTATTTCTGGTTAACAATGAGGAAGGATATACACGCTTACATTGACGCTTGCCACTTTTACGCGATTCACAAAGGTCATATCAGCGATCATGTTCCAATTCTAACTTACCCTACACCTAAACCATTCGACACAATCACTCTTTATCTTTTCAAATTACCACTTACACGTACCGGAAATCAGTATTTCTTTGTGTCGACCGTTTTTCACCCTTACCAGACAAAACAGCACAACACGTAGCAAAGACACTCATTGACAAATTCATATGCCCCTTCACTACATTCAAAACTCTGATTTCTGAAAACGGGAGTAAATTCAACAATGAGATTCTTTCGCAAATTTGTAAATACTTTCAAATCAAGAAATGCAACAATACTGCTTATCACCCTAGTTCAAATGGCTTAGTTGAACGCCAGAATAGAAAGGTTCTCAATGTTCTACGACATCTTGCTTCAAATCTTCACCCTTCTTAGGATGAACATGTCCACATGATTGAAGCTTGCATAAATAGTTCCATTAATAAGTCAATATCGGAATCTCCTCATTTCGTCCCTTTGGCTCGGACAAAAGGCTCCTTTATGATCTTCTTCTGTCAGAATTTACAACTTCAATGATTACGTAAATGTCAAAGTAGCAGATTTCAATAACCTATTCAAAAGAATACATATTACTCTCCATCTAACTAAGGACAAAATGGTCCGTTTGCATAATAAATCAGCCTGAGCGTGCACCCTTGAAATTGGAGGAATTGTTGATCTCCTTAACCATGTTTGCAAGCAATTTAGCCGGGGCAGCAGTGAAACAGGTTGTACGATTCGTGGGTTTATTAATAGGTAGATTATGCGTACAGAGGAGGCACGACATTTACCTAAGGAGTCTACAAAGTAACGGGCCCGTGGGCGAAGGTGCTAGATTCTGTGAGCACACAGAAGAGAAGGGAGCCTTGTCCTTGGCGCGGCCGTAGAAGTCGTCGAAGGACTCGCCTTGCGCTTGCCTGTATTGGAACAGGTCACGGCGCCGGAGGGCCTCGACTCGCGCGTCTCGGAGATGGGATTGCAGCCGGTCGAGCACTTCGTCGGCCGAGAGTGGGGTATAGTGGGGGATGACCAGCGAGTTCCGTAAAACCGCCTGTACGCCGAGAGACAAGCACGATCTGAGTTGTATGAGCTGTATGTCGTGTGGCATCCTATTGACGCCGGCCTTAGCAGCGTAGTCGGCCCAGCCGCGGCGCCACGACAGGAGCGACTGGAAGTGGGCGTCGGCCTGCAACGGTGGCGAGCGTGGGACCGTCAGGTTACCCGGCGGTAGGGGGCGGGCGGCGCTCCGGCGAAAAGCGGGGCTGGGACGGGCAAAGTCGGTGGAGGGCTCAATGGAGGGGACGTCGTGCGGGTGACGAGGGCTAGGAGTTGTTGCAGGGTCTCCGCCATTAGGTCCATTATTGCACGGTCTTCCCTCCGTTCATCTTGTATCACTACTAGGCGTTGCCCGACGTCGCCTCCGCCATCCCGCGGAAGCGTCACGTTTGGTGTGAGCACGGGCGGGGCGGGTAATTCGACGGCGCTGTCTTGCGACAAAGGTGAAACGCTCCGTTGCGCCATGGACCGGGCTTGGAGGTGCGGTCTACGTGAGTCAGCTGGGGGTGTTGCGTGACGTAAGCGTGTTCCCGACGTGGGTCGCGGTCGCGTCGGGGGCGCTTTACCGAGGCGCTCTATCCAAGGGGTTGGAATGAAGGGCCTCTTTGTTCGTTCCTCTACGGGCCCGTCAAAGCGCATCGCACGGTAGGGCTCCACTGAACTACACTGCATGGTACTGCACGGTCCAACGTGCACACTATTGCAGGGTTACTTCAACACTTTGTTCACGTAAGCACCACCGGATCGTGTTTTGTCACGTTACTGTCACTCGTTTGCTTTTACGCCACCAATTACCGAACCGTGCTTGTGTTTCACTGTTGCACGTTGCAAGGGTGCTTGCAATTGCAAGGAATTGTAACCATCCTACTTACTGCGCCCTGTTTGCAAGCAATTTAGCAGTTAAACAGGTTGTACGATTTGTGGGTTTATTAATCGGTAGATTATGCGTACAGAAAAGGCACGGCATGTACTTAAGGAGTATACAGAGTAGCTGGCCCTTGGGCGAAGGTGCTAGATGCTGTTAGCATACGGATGAGAAGGAAGCCTTTGTTGGATGTATGAAAGGGCTTTTGTCCGGGGGCGTCGGTGTTGGTCAGAGCACGCCGTTACACCATTGTACCTATTGCATGCTGTTCTAGTCTCCTACGCCAATTGTACTATACCACAAACCACACTCCCACTTAGAAGCTATCCCCTAAATTCTCTTGATCCTATCGTATCATTGGACATGAGTCAATGAACAAAGTTAAAGTACTCAGTTTGCACGATCTTATAAGGAGTTTTGCATAAAGATCATATCAAAAGAGTTCCTCGCGACCTCGACATAGAGACATTTTCTTCACAGAATTACACTATCCCTGCAATAGAGGACCATCACCAATCCTCTCAACCAAAACCTCCAATTCCTCTTCCCCGCTATAATCTTCGAAATCGAGCAAGAACTTCATAATGTATGTTCTTGCCTAGGTGAATGGAAACAATATCTACTTTCCGTATGTTCATACCATTAAGCAAATTTACTTTTATATATATATATTTTTTCAGTTACCACCATTATTACACCATTTTGTGTATGTACCTTCATGCTAAGGTCCTGCAACAGACCTCGCTTTGTTTTGTTTCGTTTTCTCTTCTATCTTCGTAGTACCAATATCACTGGGGTCAGTGATAGACAGCGGATCGAGCCATGTTATCATCTCCCTTCGCTGGTATCATCATCTCCGATATTCACCTTTGCTGGTATTATCATCTCCGATATTCAGCGTGTCTGTCATCTCCCTTCGATGCCTAGCGTGCACACACACACGCACGCACACATAGGCTACAACCTAGTAATCCGACATTGTCGCCGATCTCCCAAGTGAAAGGTTCGTTGTCCAAGTGACCCAGCTCACTAATTTTCCCGGCGACGCCCTTCAGCGTAGAATAGACTCCGTGCACCTCAGGTCAAGCAACCTGCGCATCAAAAGGCTCTCCCCGCGCCTCTCGTCGAGTTCCTATCCGACATGACCAACCTTCCAAATATTCTTTATGCTAATATAGCAACAGCCTATTTATTCCCATGCCTGGCAAGTGTGTACATATGTATATATATTCTTTTTTCTGGGAACTCTCCGAGGTTTGATTGGAGCTTACCGTGTATTTGTAGGGCAGAACGCTGTCTGGTAAATTAAGACCAACACAACTACCAGACTTTACTTATCCACTAAATGTAGTGTTAAACCATACAACCTATAGGTGGTCCAATTCGTGCGATGGTGAAGGGTGGTCCAACGTCTCTGTGTTGACGTGGTGGAGGCGGCGGGCGTCGTGAATACTGGAGAATGCTTCGGAGAGGGATTTTCTCGTAGATGCTGGAGAATACCTCGGAGGGGATTTCCTCATCGTAGGTACTAGAGGAATGTCTCGGAGGGGGGCTTCTTTGTCGTAGATGCTCTAGGATGCACAGCGAGAAGTAAGACTCTTCGCTTCGCAGTTGGATGGTGGACGATGCAGCTAAGAGGGAATGCCTCGTATGTATTTGCTTCAGCGAAGCCGCTGTCGTTGAGTTGTTGGCTTCGGATTGGCGTTGAGAGTGGGTGATGCACCGAAGGACGTCGGTGTTTTGGCTCTTAAGTGGAATAGTGGAAAGGTGTTTCGAAGAAACTAGTGTTGATCTGCTGCTTCGATGTCCACCACTATAGAAAGTAGAGTGTAGATTCGAATCGCTCAGATGGCCGCCAGAATGCAGAGAGTATGTTTAACTCTACATGGGTGAATTAAAGTCTAGTTGTCTTCTTTACTGTGCCAGACAGCTTTCTGCACTACAAATACAAGATAAGCTCCGTTCAAACATCGGAAGGTTGCTTGAACATTTTTTATATACATTATTTACAGGGTTGTCAAAACTTGGGCAAATAAAATGTTTCGTCGCTTCGATTTAAGCGAGAGAGAGAGGCGCCGGATTAGGCTTTTGTCCGCGCAGGTGTTTATTTGTTCAAGTAGAGGGCTTTAGGTGGCTTGACTCGAAATACATTGAGTCTATTTTTCGCTAGGGGCGTCGCAAGGAAAAGTTGGTGAGCTGGGTCACTCGGACAATTTACATTTCTCTCGGGAAATCTGCAAAATCGTCGGAGTACTCATTCGTAGCATATGTGTGCGTGCACGCGTGTCCACGCTAGGCATCGAAGGGAGGTGATATAAGGGAAATTATAACATATATATACATATATATTGTCACATATATTCCCATATATGTAAGGTTGAAATATAGTCATTGCTTTGGATGAAAGGCGTCACTTGCGAATGCGTGAGAGTGCGAACGGATGACGCGTAGGGGGAGAGGCTACGATACAATAATTGTTTGTTCCTTTTTACATAACACTTCCCGTCAGCCTAGAGCGGCGCAGAACGTTTCAGCTGAGTTTGCCAATCAGATTCAATCTCCATAGACGCTAATCCTATGGGCCAATCAGAGGATTTTTGTAGAAGGAATCAGGCGCCTTAGGGCGTGTCAGAGAGTCAGTTCAAGATACTAAGAGCCATGTAGAAGTCGTGTTGCCTCTGGCAAGATTGTCGGCTGATGTAAGTCCTCTGTACTCCCCCTTGTATCATTCGTAAGATAATTAACTCAGTTAGAATTTCATTTAGGTGTTATGTGACGTCTATAGCAGTGACGCGGGAAGCCTAGACAGTGAATCTCTCTATTGGTAATTCCTCTTTCACCCCCGTTAAAAGTTTTCGAGCGGGAATCTTCTGTTTTGAAACTCATTACTCAATTGTATGTCGTTGATTGTAATCACTCTTGTAATCCTATTAACTTTAATGAATAGTGTTAAACTTTCCAACTGTGTTTTTTTTTTACTTTTCACAATACAAAAAAAGTGAATGGTGGCCTTGTAATTTTCTTTAAGTTACCCAAAGACATGTGGTGTTGGGAACTCATTCATTCAATCATTCTTACTATATGTTACAAGTCAGAAGTGTGAGCGAGATTCGTAACATATAATCTGGCGACCTTACCAGGATTTTAACGGTAGAGCGAAAGAATTACCAACGAGAATTTTAGTATTAAATAGGATCAATAGTGTGAGAAAGGGAAGTTGACAAGCGCAGAGGAGGTATGGGAGTTTGTACATAAACCACACACTAAAAAAGAGGTACAAGGCCTTACTGTCCATGGAGGAGACTCATAGCACAAAGTCTAGGGGTTGAGCACGCCCATGATGAGAATAAAACCGAATTAGTAAGAATTGTTGGAGAAATAGTGCTTAATCGAAATGAAAGTAGGTCAATAAGAGATGAAGGAAGGGCAGATAGAGAGTCTGTCACTTCAGAAAGTGAGGAAGAAGTGAGAGAGAAAAGAGAGAAGGGTGAATCTTGAAACACTGAATCTCGATTAAGGGAAATACGGTTGAAGTTAGAGATAGCTAGAGTAGAAGCTGAAGTAAAAAAGGAAGAAACTGAGAGAGCTAAAATAGAAGCTGAAGTAAAAAAAGGAAGAAACTGAGAGAGCTAAGATAGAAGCTGAAGTAAAAAAGAAAGAAACTGAGAGAGCTAAGATAGAAGCTGAAGTAAAGAGGGAAGAAACTAAAAATACTAGAATAGAAAATAAAAACCTTAGACTTCAAGTTAACTTACAAGAAAGAAGACGAGTACTACCAGAATCTCAACTCGTGCATGGGAGGCATACTTTTGATGTAGTACACAACGCTAAATTGCCTCCAGAATTTGATGAATCACAAGTAGATACTTACTTTAGAACGTTTGAAGGAATAGCGGAAGATTATCAGTGGCCGAAGGAGTATTGGCCTGCATTATTGCGAACAAGCCTCAGAAGCAAACCGTGAAGGGTTTATGGTACTCTGGAGGATTCACTAACAAAGGATTACGATGAGATAAAAGCAGCCATCCTCCGAGCTTGTGAGTTAGTGCCTGAAATGTATAGGGTAAAATTTAGGAATCTAAGGAAGCAATCTAATATCTCACACGTTGAACTTAGTGGAATGTTATGGGACCAATGGGTAAGATCCCGTAATAAAAATGGAGATTATAGGAAACTAGCTGAGTTAATGTTGATAGAAGAGTATCTGAGATCCACCCCTAAAGAGGTGTCCTTGTACCTTCAGGAGAAAGAAGTCTCAAAGTTGGAAGAGGCTGCAGTCTTAGCAGATAGATACGAAATACTTAAACCTGCTGCAGGGAAATTCTCAGTTACTCTAAGGGGGAGAGAGGAACAGCCGAGGATCCCACAATCAACCTCCTCAGGTGGACCTACGAAATCCCTAGAGGTCAAGAAAGGTGACTAGAGTAAGTCATCGCAGATAATTTCATGTAGCTATTGTGGAAGGGTAGGCCACCTGATGAGGGATTGTTGGCACAGGAGATGGGGCACAGGAGATGGGGCACAGGAGATGGGGCACCCATACAGAGGGTAAAGTCCGAGAGGGGGAGGACGATGAAGAGGCCACTAAAGTAGTGGCGCTCATGAGTATTGGTGCCACAGACGGCAAGAAAAAAGATGAGATGAAACCTTACTTGAGAGGTTATGACCCGTTCCTTTTTCAAGGAACAATCACCATAAAGGGAGCAAAGAGAAAAAAAGGGTGACCATTCTGAGAGACTCAGGAGCTCTCCAATCAGTAATGCTGAGTAGTTTAGTAGAAAAACCTGTAGCAAAAGGGAAAGTAGCTATAGGCTCTCTAGGAGGCCTAGCGAGGGTGCCATTGGTAGAGATAGATATGGAATCGTCTCTATAATAGGGGCAGACAAAGATGGGCCTAGTAGATCAGTTGCCAGTGGAAGGAGTTGAAGTCATTCTAGGAAATGAGAGAGAAGAGAGAGAGAGAGAAGGGTCTAAGGACCAAATGAGGCCAATGAAGATCTTGAGAGGGGAAGGCTGTGGACATCCTAAATGTAAGGACAGTCTGAACCCCGAGAAAAAATCCCTAGTGAAAGTACCCAAGTTGAGACAGAGTTGGATTTGAGATTCCTGTTCCGTGAGGAGCGAGACAGCGAGTCGAAAGTGTCTGACCTGACTCGTCTGTTTTGGGCAGAGAAGAAAGGAGAAGCAAAGAGTCTAAGTGACTCACACAGAATGGAAGAGAAGAAAAGAGAAGCAAAGAGTCTAAGTTACTCACACAGAATGGAAGAGAAGAAAAGAGAAGCAAAGAGTCTAAGTTACTCACACAGAATGGAAGAGAAGAAAGGAGAAGCAAAGAGTCTAAGTGACTCATACAGAATGGGCGAGAAGAAAGGAGAAGCAAACAGTCTAAATGACTCACAGAGAATGGAAGAAAAGAAAGGAGAAGAAAAGAGTCTAAGTAACTCACAGAGAATGGGAAAAAAGGAAGGAGAGGCAAAGAGTCTAAGTGACTCACACAGAATGGGAGAGAAGAAAGGAAAAAAAAGAGCCTAACTGACTCACACAGAATGGAAGAGAAGAAAGGAGAAGCAAAGAGTCTAAGTGACTCACACAGAATGGGAGAGAAGAAAGGAGAAGCAAAGAGTCTAAGTGACTCACAGAGAATGGGAGAGAAGAAAGGAGAGGCAAAGAGTCTAAGTGACTCACAGAGAATGGGAGAGAAGAAAGGAGAAGCAAAGAGCCTAAGTGACTCACACAGAATGGGAGAGAAGAAAGGAGAAGCAAAGAGTCTAAGTGACTCACAGAGAATGGGAGAGGAGAAAGGGGAAGCAAAGAGTCCCAGTGACTCACAGAGAATGGGAGAGAAGAAGGGAGAAACAAAGAGTCCCAGTGACTCACAGAGAATGGGAGAGAAGAAGGGAGAAACAAATGGTCCCAGTGGGAGAGAAGGAGGTGGAAGCAATGAGCCCCCGTGACCTGCTGAGAGTTGGCCTCGATTTGAGAGATCGGAAGGAAGGAGTGGTGAGTGGGAGTGAGTTGTCAGGGGAATACTATTTAGAGTCGGGAGTACTTTTCCGCAAGTGGGTGAATAGTACCTGTCCTGCTGATGACGCAATATGGTCTGAAAGGTGACAAATAATGTTAACGAAGGTTTACAGGGAAGGAGTTATGCGGTTAGGGCATGATAATTCCTTTGCAGGACCTAAAGGTGCTCCAAGAGTGATAAAGTCGGTCGAGGTAATGAAGAGTAAGTTGACCTCATATTGGCAGAGAGCTAGAGAAACCTTAAAGAGTGCTCAAGAGCGAATGAAACGAAATTATGACTGGAAGGCGAAAGTGCGAGTGTTGAAACAAGGGGCAAGGTTCAACTACCCATATGATGTAACAAAACGTTTGAGGGAACTGAACTACGTTGTTGCAACTCCTGATAGGAGACGGAAGCAGCAGTTGTCACCTCGGTATGTTGAAAGCGTACCAGGAGAGGGACAAGAGTGATGTGGGTGCGTCTGGCGGTAGTGTGCATGCCGTCTCCATCGTGCCTGAGGAAGACGAGGACTCGACCTTCCCCACCTTCGAGATGATGTGGAAGGCGACTGCAGATGTGTGGCCACAGGTGGTGGGCCAGCTGGGTCATCTTTCAGCTGAGCAGCGAGAGGACCTACTGGAGTTGCAGAGACGATACCAGGAGAGCTTTCGGGATACCCCTGAGAGGACCCACCTGACGCTGCATGATGTGGATGTGAAAAATGCAACGCCCATCAAGCAAGCCCCGTTTCGTGTGAACCTCCAATGAGCGGCTATCATCGAGGAAGGAACAAAGTCCTAGTGGACTGAGACTTATAACTCTGATTTTGTTCAAGCTAAGAGTGTTTTGGTGCATTGTCCCTGTGTTGCAAGTCCCAGATTTTCTCAGAGCAATTTCATGTCTTGTGATGCGATTAACAATAAAATGAATCAGCTTTGCTACCCCCCAAATAAATAAACAAACAAATAAATAGATGAATAAATAAATAAAATAAATAAATGAAAAAATAAGGTGAACACCCTGTGAGTTACTTTAGAAAGAAATTAAACATGGCTTAGTTAAAGTACAATACCTTTGAAAGGGAATTGCCATCAATTCTGTTAGCAATTAAGTATTTTGTTGTGCATGTTCATGTTGGTGCCCAGGTAACGGTTTTCACAGAACACCATCCCTTGAAGTACCTTAACAAGTTTAAAGATAAGAACCTCCGCTTAACCAGGTGGAGTTTGTTTTTGAAGGAGTATCATTTAGACGTTCGTCATGTATGAGGGAAAGACAATGTGATAGCCGATTGCCTATCGAGATTGTAAGTGCATTCTCCCTCAAGTGAAAAAAAAAAAATCAAGATATTTTTTTTTAACCTCAAAGAGGAAGGTGTCACATATGTTCCCATATATGTAAGGTTGAAATATAGTTATTGCTTCGGATGAAAGGCGTCACTTGCGAGTGCGTGAGAGTGCGTACGGAGGACGCGTAGGGGGAGAGGTTACGATACAATAAGTGATTGTTCCTTTTTACAAAGGATTACAAAGGCAAAGCATGCCGACAGGAGACCTTTTGATCCATATCTAGGTCGGATGCACAAAAAATAAAAAAAAAATAAAAAAAAATCATATTAATAATAAATTAAAACTATAACAATGTAAATAACAATTAAAATACATAAATAAATGCATTGGTATATTTGAATAACAAACAAACAGGTAAATAGTAAATGATAATAAATTGACATATAACTAATAATAAATGAAAATCAGACAGACAAATTATAACAAAACAAAAACAAATAATATAACATAAATTATAATAATTACAGCATCTTACTTAGGTATTTATCTAAATGATTCTTAAAGCTTCGAACTGAACTACATTGCACTACCTGTGCAGGAAGTTTATTCCATTCATTAACTACACGGTTGGCAAAGTTGTTTCTACCTACTTCCAAATTGAATCTATTTCCGGACAGTTTGAGACCATTGTTTCTTGTCTGATTCTCATTCAATGTGAAAATTTTGTCACTTTTGATGTTGTCAATTCCCTTTAAAATCTTAAAGACCTGTATCAAGTCACCTCTGAGTCTACGTTTTTTTAGGGAAAACAGATTCATGTGCTTAAGTCGATTTTCGTATGATTTATTTTTGATATTTGGAATCAGTTTTGTGGCTCGCCGTTGTACTTTTTCCAGTCTGTCAATGTCTTTAATGAGATTCGGTGACCATACGGAAACAGCATATTCCAAATGTGGACGAACTAACGATTTATATAGCTTGTTAATGAGTGATGGACTTTTGAAATCAAAAGATCGCGCAATCAATCCCAGAATCTTATTTGCTTTCTCAGAGGCTGAAATACACTGCTTGGATGATTTGAGGTCGTTACTGATAATTACGCCGAGATCTTTTTCACTATCCACTTTTGTTAACGAATTTCCAAATAACTTGTAATCGTACTTGCTGTTATTTTTACCTATGTGCATTACCTTGCATTTACTTGTGTTAAATTTCATTAGCCACTTTTCAGACCATTGCTGTAATTTATCTAAATCTTCTTGAATATCTAATTGGTTTGAGTGATCATTTGCCACTCCGCACAGTTTTGTATCATCAGCAAATTTGGAAACAGTAGATTTTAGTCCATGGTCTATATCATTTATATATACTATGAATAGAAGTGGCCCAAGAACGGAACCCTGAGGAACTCCACTTGCAACACTTTTCCATCCAGAAGTTTTTCCATTTAAAACAACTCTCTGTTTTCGACCTTTCAACCAATTACTAGTCCAACCTAATAGGCTACCACTTATTCCATGCAAAGCTAATTTAGTAAGTAGTCTTTCGTGTGGGACGGTATCAAAAGCTTTTGCAAAGTCTAGATATATTAAATCTATATTGTTTCTTTTGTCATAATTCGAGACAACTGTGTTGTAGAATTCGAGTAAGTTAGTCACGCAAGAACGTTTCCGTCTGAAACCATGTTGGCTATCATTTATCAAACGGTTACTTTCTAAATGATATTCGATAGCATCTCTGATGATAGTTTCCATTATTTTTCCTACGATCGAAGTCAAACTAATAGGCCTATAGTTATTTGGTTTCTTTTTGTCACCTTTTTTGAATATGGGAGTAACGTTAGCTAGCTTCCATTCTCTTGGGACATCTCCGGATATGATGGATTTCTTGAAAATAATTTCTAATGGAACAACAATCTCATTTTTCATTTCCTTTAAGATTCTTGGATGCCAACCGTCAGGCCCTGGTGTTTTATTAACTTTGAGTTTGTCTATACACCTTTTAATTGTTTCTTTTGTTATATTTACCGTAGTGAGTAAGTTTACCCCAGACTTTTCACAGGTTTCAGTTTGGAATTCACTTTGAGGTGTTTCGTTTACGAATACCGAGCTAAAATAATTGTTTAAGAGATTACACATTCCTTCATTTGAATATTCAAGTTGACCGTCAGCAGATAATAGTGGACCAATGTGATTCCTAACAACCTTTTTATCTCTAATGTAACTATAGAATTCTTTGGGATTCTCTTTGGATTTCTCAGCGATGTTCATTTCGTATTGTCGTTTTCTTTTTCTTATTGTCTTTTTTAAATCTCTCTGTATTGATACATAACTTTCATAGTCATTAGATGCACCCGAGCACTTATATTTCTTATAAGCCTGTCTCTTTTTAGCAATACTTTTTTCAGTTTCTTTGGCGAGCCACTTTGGGCGAGCCTGATTTGGGGGACGTCTGTCCTTAAAAGGAATGTAAGTTTTAATCATCTTAGTGAGCGTATTTTGAAATATTTCCCACATCTGATCTACAGGCCTTTCGTTTAATTTTTCCTCCCAATCTGTAAGCTGAAGCTCCTGACGTAGTTCTATGAACTGAGCTTTACTGAAATCGGGTATTTTAGAAGCACAAGTATCTATTCTAAAATTGTTTAGGAGTTTGAATCTGACTAAGTTGTGATCGCTATTTGCAACAGATTCACCGACTTCTACATCAGTTGCCATGCTTTCGCGGCTAGTGATCAATAAATCGAGTAAGTTTCCATATCTTGTGGGCTCTTTTACATGCTGAATTAAGTAATTGTCACCAAGAAAATCAATCAAGCGACTACCTATATGGCCATGTTCAAGGGTCATCCAATCAATGTCAGTAAAATTGAAATCACCCATTATCAATAAATCCCGGTTGCAGAAACTAGACAGTTCTTGAAATAACAGTTTGTCGTCTGCTAATGATAATGTCTTTGGCCTATATATTACACCTATATTCATTTTTTGTCCATTTGTTTGGGTTAACTCAACCCACAAACTGTCATATGCATCCTGTTTCACTTTCTCTAAAACACAAGCATGAACATTGTTTTTTACGTACAATAGAACACCCCCACCTTTCTTGTGGTTTCTATCCTGATGAAAGTGTTTAAATCCCGCAATATTAAATTCAGCTTCGAACTCTGTACCATTTAACCATGTCTCAGTTATTCCTATCATATCGAGATTTTCGCTTTTGACATACGCCTGTATTTCTTGAAATTTGTTCCTAATACTACGAGCATTAAAGTACATAGTTTTAAGAAACTCCTGATTATTTCTTTTTGACACATTTTGAGTTTCAATATCATGTCTTATATTATCATTTTGTTTTTTATTTATGCCTTGCTCTATATTATTATTATTTGGTCCTTCATTGACATTCAATGCCTCATTAACATTTCTCCTATAAAAATTAACATTTCCCCCATCACGGACATCTGGTCGATTACGGTCATCCGATCTATTTTGTACATTTTGTCCCCCTACGTCACCGTGATTCACGCCGGCCTCCCGTCGTTCAGTGACATTATGTCCGGCATCCCTTTCTAAAATTATATTTTGTCCTCCAGTGACATTATATCCTACCGTGATATTTTTTCCTCCACTATAATTACATCCCATCGTGATCTTTTGTCTTCCACTGTCATTACATCCTATCTTGATATTTTGGCCTTCATTAACATTCTGTCCGGTATCTCTTCCTAAAATTATATTTTGTTCTTCACTGACATTATATCCTACCGTGATATTTTCTCCTCCATTATCATTACATCCTATCGTGATATTTTGTTCTCCACTATCATTATTTCCCATCGTGATCTTTTGTCCTCCACTGTCATTACATCCCATTGTGACATTTTGTCCTAAGACATTACATCCTAATGTGTCATTTCGTCCTCTAGCGATATTACATCCTATCATGATATTTTGGCCTTCATTGACATTCTGTCCGGTATCCCTTCCTAAAATTACATTTTGGCCTTCAATGACATTATATCCTACCGTGATATTTTCTCCTCCATTATCATTACATCCTATCGTGATATTTTGTTCTCCTTTATCATTACTTCCCATCGTGATCTTTTGTCCTCCACTGTCATTATATCCCATTGCGACATTTTGTCCTATGACATTATATCCTAATGTGACATTTCGTCCTCTAGCGACATTATATCCTAAAATTATATTTTGTCCTATACTGGTACATTGTTCTACATTAATGCTATACTCTACACTGTTTTCCCAAGTACATTCTATTTCCCCTTCCCCTTTTTACATAACGCTTCTCGCCAGGCTAGAGCAGAGCAGAACGTTTCAGCTGACTTGGCCAATCAGGTTCAATCTCCATAGACGCTAATCCTATGGGCCAATCAGCGGGTTTTTTATTGTAAATGAGCACCGCTTCTGTCATTTTTAGTCTTCTGGTGTCGTTGTTCCTTTCGATGATGGTGGTAGTGTCTTCCATATGATGTCTCTTAAGTGCGAGTTCATGCTCGTACTGGTAGTGTCTTCTTATGGCACCGTCCTGCAGATGTGCTGAAATCCTCTTTGACAGTGTTGTAGTGGTGACGCCGATGTACCGAGAATTTAGGCGACTGCAGTCACCACTGCAACATGTGTGTTGGTACTAGTGGTGGGCAGCTACCGGTGAAATTACCGGTTTTATCGGCAACAAACTTAATGATAGCTTACCGACAAAAATTCTGCTACCGGTAAAGCTTCGTTAACCGATAACTCGATAAGCTATATCATAACACTCAGAGGGCGGTAACTTCGGTAAGCACGTCTCGGCTTGGTGGTACTGAGTGAACGAAAATGTATACACCACACCCACCCTCAGACACCCTCCAATGGAGGGTGTCTGAGGGTGGGTGTGGTGTATACATTTTCGTTCGTGTCTACACCAAGCCGAGACGTGCTTACCGAAGTTACCGCTCTCTGAATGTTATGGTATAGCTTATCGAGTTATCGGTTAACGAAGCTTTAACGGTAGCAGAATGTTTGCCGGTAAGCTATCGTTAAGGTTGTTGAATAAAACCTGTAACTTTACCGGTAGCTGCCCACCACTACCCTCCATTCACTCACTCACGCGGTAGATACTAGATAGCATACTATATTAGCACCAATTAAAGTATGACCTTTTCCCTTTACAATGACATAACAATAATAATAAAAAAAATGTAAAATAGAACCAGAGATATAGCTTATTAAAGGACAAAAACATTGATTTTTCGAACTCGACTCGAACTTGTGACGTCACTACTACCTCACGAGTCTTTTACCGGTAAACTATCGGTAATTTCGGTAACTGTATTGTTGTTCACCAATAATTTCGATATTGAAATTAGCGGTATTTGCCCAGCACTAGTTGGTACATTCACCTCTTGCATTTCACTTGTCTTAGGGAGGCAGCTGTTCTTTATGACTAAGTTGGATGTCTTTCTTGTCTTGTAATAAATGTTGAGGTCTATAGTTTCAATTGACGAAACTATAGACTTCATATGCCAACGCTTACACAATCCGGTAAAGATAATCGCAATTCCAGAAAACACACTTCATTTGCTATTACAGGCATGCACCAAAGAAGTTCCCTTCTACGGGCCCGATGGCAAGATATACGTGCAATGCGACGGAGTCGCCATGGGAGTGCTCTTCGGTAACTTTTATATGGGATATATTGAAGAAGAGATATTCTGGTAGCAGCACCATCCAAAGCCAGAAATCTACGCAAGATACGTGGACGATATTTTCATCAGTGCCAACACAGAAGAAGAAGTCGTGAACTTAATTTCCAAGTTCAAAACAAATTCCTGCCTCAACTTCACCCACGAGACAGAACAAAACAGCAAGCTTCCTTTCCTCGACATTTTGGTCCGACGTGAAACCGCTTCATTTTCAACAGAAGTTTATACCAAATCCACCAACCTCAGATTCTGCCTTAACGGTGCAAGCGAGTGTTCTGAGTGGTATTGACGCAGTGTCATCAATGCCATCGTCAAAAGAGCCCTCACCCACTGCTCAAAATGGATCGCCACGAACGCAGAGCTTAAGAGCATCACCCAGCTTCTCGGAAACAACAATTATCCCATGCAAGAAATAAATAGTGTTATACGGCATCGACTGGACAACTTTATGCGCCAACAAGAACAACAAGTAGTTACACCAAACATAAAACTCTTCTATAATGGTACTATGTCTTCAGCCTACAAGGATGACGAGAAAGCCCTAAAAGATATTATCTATAAGAACGTCAAACCCACCGACCTGGCTTCAAAAATCGACCTCGTCATTTATTACAAGACAAGAAAGACATCTAACTTAGTCGTAAAGAACAGCTGCCTCTCTAAGACAAGTGAAATGCAAGATATATATATATATATATATATATATATATATATATATATATATATATATATATATATATATATATATACATACATACATATACCAAGGCTTTTTCCCCCTTACAAGGGAGGTAGCCAAAAAGGGAAAGGCATAAAATCATTTCCACCCATTCCATCCCTGAATACACTCCACACCCCTCCACCCTCCCTCTTATCTGAGCACCTCCTGGATGACGGGTTATCCCTGCACCTTGTCCACTGCCCTGGGTCAGAAGCAGTGTCGCAAGACACAGCACATCCACAGCAAGGCCGCTTCATTATATTGTATGCATGCATTGGTTAGAAATTAAACTACATGTAGAATTAGATTAATGCGTAGTTTCTGTGTATGTGTGTGCGTGCGTGCGTGCTTTAGCGTGAGTTCCAGAGTTCTAGAAGTCGTTGTACTTGTTAATTAATTGTCATATAAATTGTAATGCGAAAGTTGAGTGAATGGGATATAGATCATCTTTACTGTCAAATTAAGTTGTTGTGTAACTGAAAGTGTATGAATGTAAAATTTCTGTATACAAATGAATAATTAAAATGATTAGATAAATAAAAGTTAGCAACTGTTTTGTGGATCGAATCGGTGCTTGTCACGCAGCACGCCAGATTTTTGTGTGAGCTCGTTCTGTACGCATCAGTGCATTTTCCGTGACTGTGGTGAAGAGTGTGAAGACGAAGTTGTTCCTTACTCCTACAATATATTAACTTTTTGACGTGCAGCGTTTTACTCCACCTTATTGTTAACCAAAACAATAAATGGTGGCCCAGGTGGGATACGAACTCAAAACTTATTTACGAAAAACCAAGTGCTTCTCGCCCGCCCATACCCACCCCACGACGTCTCCGCCATTACGTGCATTGGCAGTTCTACAGAATTCTCTGCATTGTTTACAACAGAGTGAAGATCTGTGTGACCCTTTTTCCAGTCTGCGCTCCTTGTGTGATCCCATATTGCATTTTCAAGCAATTCTCTGCCCTGCAAGCGGCATTCCACCATACACAAGCGCCAGTGCTATAGGGTCACCTCTCCTGCCTCTTCCTACTTCGTCGCTACCCAAGCCAAGCCTTCGCCCGCATTTCCCGTCTTTCACTCTCACCGTCACCCTTCAGCTCGCACCCCCCTACCCAGCTGTCAATCATTCTCCGGTTCAGCTCACCAACAACTACCTCACAGCATACGCGTGACTCCAAATTCCCGCAGACGCGTACTTCGAGTCATCATTCTTCTTCAAGTGGATTACACAGTTCCAGTCTCTGCTCCACTTCCAAAGTGGAATCCGGAAACCACGACCGTTTGGAAGTCTCCGCTCCAGCTTCAACCACTTCCACGGACGTGCTGTACTGTGCTGTGCCCAAAAGAGGTCACCATCTTCCAGCTCACAGCCTAGCTGCATGCGTGACGTCACGACCGTCCGCGCAAGGCACCATCCACCTCCATCCGCTCTCCGTTCCTCACAACGGAGCCCGCGGACTCCACCTCCATCGCTCTCCGTTCCTCACAGCGAGACCCAACGGACTCACCTCCACTGCGACACCAACCACCTCCGCCGTCTTTGCTGAGCGCTCTACCCTCCACATCACCCTCCCGACGTCGTCTCCGTTTCACGACGATTCCAGTCGGTTTACTGAGCCCCTCCTCCATAAGTGACATTCTGAACTTAAGTTCCAGTGCAGTTTATTATTATACTCGTACATTACAGTGTTTGTTTCATATAGTTATAAATTACTTTACAGACAATAGTGTTACTTTTTGTTTTCTTTATGTCATTACCATTATTACCTGTATTTTGTGT
This sequence comes from Oratosquilla oratoria, assembly GCF_046742065.1. Lineage (NCBI taxonomy): Eukaryota > Metazoa > Arthropoda > Malacostraca > Stomatopoda > Squillidae > Oratosquilla > Oratosquilla oratoria. The sequence continues at coordinate 47,275,995 of NC_134811.1, read as the reverse complement.
ATGTATATATTAATGTTAAATACCTTCATAATTCCTTATAACTCCAATATATTTCTGTGTACCCTTACTAAAATCTTCCACTGTTTGCAGCAAGTTCCACTGCTCTTCCATTTCACCTGTGTGTTTCTCCATCCCTCTGTGTCTTCTCTCTACATCTCAAGACGTCTTCTTCTAGTATTTCTAAGGTAAGTGGAAAACCATTTTGGCAGTCAGTTCATCCTTTATGACAGACCTTCCTTGTAATATTTTTCGTAGCCCCTCCCTCCAGAGTCTACCTTCATCCACAGACTCAACACCTTCACCTCATCCCTCCCCAAAATTCTCATCGCTACTCAGTGTGTCACTAAACGACCTTCCACCCCTACCTTTTTCTCCGTTCTCATCCCCAAGTTTAAGCCCTACCAACATGGCTTCTTCCTCAACCCAACAACCCCGTCAACTCATGACTATTGTACACGACACGGTAGACGTACCCAAATTCACAGGTTCCAATATTCCCTTCCATTCATTCCTTAACAATGTCGAAGCAGCTATAAATCGTAGAAATTGCACTACTGATGATGAAAAACTCAGTGTCCTACGCAGCTTTGTTGATCAGAACTCTGTAGCTGGAGACATCCTGCAAACAGATGCATTTCAAGAATGCAACACATATTCTACTTTTGTTGACTTAATTAAGACTCAATTTGGCCAACACACTACCCTTGGTGTTCTCACTCCCCTATATGACCTTGCCTTACAAATAAACTCTCCTCCTTATGTCAGAAAAGAAAAGGCTGCAAGACTTGCTTCAGACCTAAAGGCTCGTCTAAAATCCACTCTAGCATCTTCCAACTGGGTTGATGCCGATGGAAAAATCTCCCTTAACCAGGTTGCATCCCTCTTTGCGTACTTTCGCTTTCTTTCTCTTCTCCATCCAGACACCTTAAACAAAACTAAATCCATACAGTTCACTCCAAATATGACCATCTCAACTTTGTCTCATCAGATCCAAGAGTCACCAAAGACACTGACAGACATTGATGCCCAGCCAGCCCCAATCCCCAAACCTACCTTTGCAGTTGCACATGTGTCCCGATCTGCCTCTCGGCAAAGATCCACCTTCCGTCCCAGATCCATTTCTCGACCTAGACAAAGATCCTTCTCACGTTCAACTGTTATTTGTTACTATTGCAAAACCCCAGGCCACTATGCTAACAGATGTGCTATTCGTCTCTCCACTCCTCCCGATAAAGATTGCCCTGTCCACGGTAAATGCTTCCATACGGCTGCAGAATGTCGTGTTTTGAACTCCAACCCTTCTCAACAGACTTTCTCTTCCCGTCGAAGTTCCCCTTCTTCTTCTCCTATATGACTATCTCCCTCTCCTTCTCTCAGCACAACCCCTCCTAGCATGCCTCTCCCATCCCCACCACCCACCCTTCCCATTTGTACTCTTTCTAACTCTAACACATGGTCCAATACTATTTCCATTCCTGCTATGGTTCATACCTTTCCTATATCTCTCTTCATAGATACTGGTTCTCCTGTAAATATCATAACTTCTTCCACCTTCCACAAACTCCGCCTATCCTATAAGCATGTTACAATCTTGGAACCTTCCGATCTCCAACTTACTAACGTAGATGGTGTTCCATTTCCAGTTTTAGGTAAGATCCATCTTCCAATAATTCTTCATCCTAACAGTCACGAGATTCATATCCCTCTATATGTGGCTGATGTACAGTTTCCTGCAGATGTCCTTCTGGGACTAGCCACTATGCAGCAATATGGAATTAGCGTCTTTCCCCAACGCCATGGCATTGCTTACGGTCGTCATTTTATACCAGCCCTACCCTTGGCGACTACTCCTCACCCACCTTCTGCAAATCCCCCCTCCCACAGCATGCCAACTGTGTCAGTGCCCACTATTGTTGCTCCTCCTACCCCCTCTACCCAGATTCAGATAACTCAAACTGAGAGTACTTCCTCCCTTTCTCCTCTAGCTCCCACGTCCCAGGATACTGTACAATCATCATCTGAACCTTCTCTTCAGAATTCACTTCCTCCTTCTAGTGAACATACCTTGCACAAAGTTCCCACCCGTACAAAGCGTTTGCGTTCTTCTCGCATGCCTAAATCAAGGAAAAGGAATACCAAATGTTCTCCCCCTTCTACAGAATTCTCTCCAACAGAAAGCCAGATTTCTCCTTCCTTGGATGATTTAGTAATTACCTCCTCCCCTGTCTCTGATGTGCTTTCCACAATGTGTCGCACTACTCATGCAGTGTTAACAAGACCTGTGACTCTTCCACCACATGAGTATTTCAAAGTGCAGCTTCGCATTTTCCAAGCTCCGGAATGTGATGTTCTCTGTATGCCAGAATCCACACGTGTCAAAGGCATATCACTAATGTCAGCTTTATGCACTACCTCCAAGAATGGTCATACGTCTTTTCTTGTTGCCAATGACACTCATGCTCCCCTCCACCTCAGACTTGGTACTAACTTATGTGACTTTCTTGTGTATCCTTCAAGAGTAAAAGTCATTGATGACCAAAATTCTTCCTTGCCAGTTTGTACCATTAACTCCGATGTGCATCAGGCACAGGTTCCTATTGAAGCATCTCACTTCAAAACCCTTGACTTCCCCGATGCTCAACAGGATTTAACTTCCTTATGCAATGCCTTTCGCCATGTCATTGCCTTGCCAGGTGAATCCCTAGGTTCTACAGACCTCATTCACCACCACATTCCCCTTCGTGATGGCTCTAAACCTTGCTATATTCCGGCTTATAGACTCCCGCACAGTAAGCGCAAGATTGTGGACAAGCTCATTGCAGACATGCTTGCCCAAGATATCATTGAACCTTCTATTTCCGAGTGAAATTTTCCCCTATTTGTTGTTCCCAAACCAGATGGTACATTTCGCCCTGTTGTTGATTTTAGAGAGCTTAACAAAATCACTGTCCCCGAAAGAACGCCCATTCCCGTTCTCCAGGAAATCCTACATTCTGTTGGTCAGAATAATACTGTCTTTTCAACTTTAGACCTAATGTCAGGATATTTTCAAATTCCTCTTGCTCCGGAAAGCAAACCTCTAACAGCCTTCTCTACCCCTTCTGGTCATTTCCAATTCAAACGTTTGGCTATGGGTCTCACTTCTGCTCCTTCTGTCTTTACACGACTTATGCATACCGTACTTCATGGCTTAATTGGTGAAAATGTCTTCATGTATTTGGATGACATCATAATAGCTTCCAAATCTGTACCCGACCACATTAACACACTTCAACAAGTCTTTTCTCGTCTTGCAGATGCCAACCTTAAACTTAAACTCAGCAAATGCTCCTTTCTTAAGAAAGAAATTCGTTTTCTTGGACATGTACTAACTTCTGATGGCATTCTTACGGTTCCTGATAAAGTCAAAGCTGTTGCTGACTTCCCTCGTCCAACGGACCTTGAGCACCTTCGCTCCTTCCTTGGTCTTTCAGGTTATTACCGTAGGTACATCCGCAATTATTCAAAAATTGCAGCCCCTCTTACTTCACTACTAAAGAAAGATGTACCTTTCCACTGGTCGTCTGCCCAGGAACAAGCCTTTGCAGACTTAAAGAATGCCCTTACCACTGCTCCTGTCTTAGCCTTTCCTAACTAAGACTTACCCTTTATTCTCTACACCGATGCCTCATTCCAAGGTCTTGGTGCTGTCCTCATGCAAGAACAAGACACACACCTTCGCCCTATTGCCTTTACCAGCAGACTCCTTAACAAAGCTGAACGGAACTATTCTGTCACAGAAATTGAAGCTCTTGCTGTAATATATGCTCTTAGACATTTTAAGGAAATCATTCTAGGCTATCCTGTTACAGTCCATACAGACCACCAGGCACTTCTTCAACTTTTCAGAGGCAAGAACTTGTCCGGGAAACTTGCTCGCTGGTTCTTGACTATTCAAGAATTCAGTCCCACCTTCTCATTTGTGCGTGGATCAGCAAACCATGTTGCAGACGCACTTTCTAGAAATGTTGCTGCTATCAATACCCTCCCTCAGCCAGTCACTCTTACTCATGCGCGTATACAAGCAGCTCAAAGATCCGACCCAATGTGGAAACGTGTGATATTCTCTCTCGAGTCAGGAGATACATCTGATCTTACAGACTTACCTACCTCCTTGGAACACTTCAGACTTGTCAATGACGTTCTTTATCACGAAACCACACTTTCCAACAAGCATGAACCAAACAGACTTGTACAACAACTCGTAGTTCCTTCTGACTTAGTACCTGAAGTTCTGTTCCTTTTACATGATTCTCCACTTGCTGCACATCCAGGAAAAGACAAATGCGTTACACAGGCCAGACTTCAGTATTTTTGGCTTACGATGAGAAAGGATATCCATAACCACGTTGACGCCTGTCATTCATGTGCTAGCCATAAAGGTCATATTCAAAGTAAAGTTCCAATATTGACATACCCAATCCCTAGCAAACCCTTTGATATGGTTGCTATTGACCTTCTTAAATTACCACTCACTTCTAGTGGAAACCAGTACCTGTTCGTGTGTATGGATCATTTTTCCAGATTTTGCATACTTGCACCTATCCCAGACAAGACTGCGACAACAATTGCAAAGACATTCATTGACAAAATTATTTGCCCCTTCACTACTCCCATAGTTCTTCTCTCTGACAATGGCACGGAATTCAACAATGAGATTCTTTCCAATATTTGCAAGTCCTTTCAAATCACAAAATGTAATATTGTTGCATACCACCCCAGTTCAAATGGCCTTGTTGAACGGCAAAACAGAAAGATTCTCAATGTTCTCCGACACCTCGCTTCTGATCTCCATCTCTCCTGGGATCACCATGTCCCTATGATTCAGTCTTGCCTTAACAGTGCCATCAATAGGTCCATATCAGAGTCGCCTCACTTTGTCATCTTTGGTTCCGACAAGTGACTCCCATATGACCTCCTTGCTTCAGAAATAGGTCCCATTTACAACCTTGATGATTTTGTAAAGGTTTCACTTTCAAATTTCAGCTCTCTCTTCAAGAGAATTACTCAGTCTCTTTCTCTCGCTAAAGACGAGATGGCCCGTCTTCACAATAAAAATGCTAGAGAATCTAACATTGCAATAGGTGACATCGTATATGCCCAGAACCATTCTCCATCTTCCAAGCTTTCACCAAAATTCCTTGGTCCTTTCCGTGTCCTCGCACTAGAACCTACAAAGTCAAAATAAAACACTTGCATTCAGACACAGAATCCATCATGCACCTGGACACCCTTAAGCTTTTCTCTCGAGGTGTAGACTGTGACAATGACCCTCCGACTCCCACAGAACCCCTTCCTCCCTCCCCTCCCATTTCAACATCCCCTGTCTCCCACCCATATAATCTTCGCGACCGTCATACTTCTTGAACTTTCAATCCCTATAGCTGCCAAAAATGTTCTCCACTACCTTTCTTTATTAAATTAATGTTCCATGTATGTTCTCCATGTATATATTATATAATGTTCATATGCCAGCATGTACTTATTTGCATTTATATCTTTTGTACGTTACATTGTAAGTCGCTGGGGCCAGCTCCTTTCACGTGGCCGAGCGTTTATT
>NC_134811.1:47227896-47265396 GCF_046742065.1 Oratosquilla oratoria | reverse complement strand
ACCGCTGTACCAAACTAACCTAACTTCACCTAACCTAGCCTAACCTAACCTAATCCAACCTAACTTAATCCAACCTAATCTAACCTAACTAAACCTAATCAAACCTATCCTATTCAACCTAACCTAACCAAACCTAACTTATCCAACCTAACCTAACCAAACCTAACCTAGTCCAGCTTAGCCCAACTAATCCAAACTAACTTAATCTAACCCAACCTAACATCCATCTTTGGTATCTTGTCAAAAATCATCAAGGCAACATGGATGTAGTGTGGACAACCACCACGCGACGTCTTCCGTTATTACTCCCAGAGAGGAGACGGAGGCCATATTCCTTTATGCTGGTACCCGGTTCCCGGACCAGACCCAGGATCTCGACCGGGGAAACCGAGAACGGCCATTGGGTGTTGCCGACCTCCCTGATGCCGGAGGGTCCTTACAAAGAGAGGAACCTTGGAACTGCAGATCGGGTTACCATTGCGATGACAAGATCCAATTGTCGGTGCCTCCGCTGACACTCGAGGGCAACATAGGGATAGAAACACTGGTGAATTAACTTCAAAGGGTGGCACTTGGTGGTCTGGTGCTACGAAGGTTGACATGGTTAATGGAAAGTCTTGGTGTCGTGTGGTGTGGGAGCCAAGACCTTGACACCATCGCAAAGAAAAAAGGGTCGTATTTTTCCAGAGCATAAGGTCCATAATAGCTGACGCGGCATCGTGTGGTCATTCGTATGGCCCTTGCACAGCTGAATGGAATCGCCCGCAGTTAACCATAACAAAGTCTATAGGATTCACCACCACACTGAGGGGAAGAGAGATATAACTCTAGAGCAGTGGTTCCCAAACTATCTTACCTGACGCCCCCTTTTTGCTTCCAGTAGACCCTCACGCCCCCACTCCCTCTTTTGTTCATGTGAAATGATTTTTGCATTGATTTTTTAGCATTGTTCAGGAAAACAGATTTCTGTTTGTATTTGATTTTAATAATGAAACCCACTCAAACAAACAATAGTACATTCCAGAGACATTTGTCTAAGTAACTAAAAACGAAACATTTGGTTCAAAGGGAGCGAAAAAAAAAGTTTGAACATTAGCAAATTGTGGTTGGTATCGGTGACGTGTCCAAAACGTGTAAGGAGAACTAGCTTAATAGAAAACGGGTTGGAGTGATTGCTATAATTATAATTTGCATGTATGTAACGGCAGGTATTTGTTCTTTGAATGATTTTATTATTGTAATTAAACAAATTGTTTTAAGCAGATGACTTCACGCCCCCCTTGTATCCTCCTCACGCCTCCCTAGGGGGGGGCCGCGCCCCCCTAGTTTGGGAACCACTGCTCTAGAGGAATAAAGAAGGACACTCGAAGTCCCGCCCAAGTGCGAGGATTGGGAGAGCGTAAGGGCACTGGCTTCTGTGTTTGTGTGTGGTCACATATTTTTAGGATTTTTTTTTCTTTCTATTCTTTTTATTATCGACCTGTGGAGGACTTGGGGAATCGCAGGACACAATAGTCTCTTGCTGAGTTGAGGCAACGACTGTGCCGCGACTCCTCAGCCAATGCCGCCCTAACCACGCCTGCGAAGTGGCGTCCTTCGCAGGGTCTGTTTTCCCTGGCGCCAGTCGATTTTGATTAGGTGAAGGTAGTGACGTAGGGTAGATAGGGTCGAGGGCTTTTTAAACCCAGTTAATATCTTCATTGCGATAACTGAATAATTTTATTCTGGTTGACGCTAGTAAGTTTTATTCAGTAGATGATGACGACAAAGATATTCTAGAAATGTCTAGGCGATTTTATTAAGGATATGAGTGGCCCTCTGACAAAATTAATGGAAACTATTTGTTTTGCTGGTTTGGGTCATACCACAATCGCGTGGGATGCTTCGTTGAGTAATATTATACAATGCTACTAAGTGACAAGAGAACACACACACACACACACACACACACACACACACACACACACACACACACACACACACACACACACACACACACACACACACACACACACACACACACACACACACACACACACACACACACACACACACACACACACACACAAACACACACACACGCACGCACGCACACACACACACACACACACACACACGCACACACACACACACACACACACACACACACACACGCACGCACGCACACACACACACACACACACACACACGCACACACACACACACACACACACACACACACACACACACACACACACACACACACACACACACACACACACACACACACACACACACACACACACATGGGCTCGCACATGTACACGTACGCGCGCACACACACACACACACACACACACATAGACACACACACACACACACACACACACACACACACACACACGCACGCACGCACACACACACACGAGCGCACACACGCACACACACGCACATACACACACACACGCACACACACGCACATACACGCACACACAAACACACAAACACATACACTCACACACACACACACACACGCACACACACACGCACACACACGCACACACACACACACACGCACACACACACACACACACACACACACACACACACACACGCACACACACACGCACACACACATACACACACACACACACACACACACACACACACACACACACACACACACACACACACACACACACACACACACACACACACACACACACACACACACACACACACACACACACACACACAATCGTGGAGCAGTTGGTAGAGTTTCAGGCTGTCACTATGGCGGTCCTGGTTCGAATCCCGCTCAGGGCTGAAATAGTTTCAGTATTGCTGCGCTGCGGGTTGTTACTCCAACTCTCGTGGGTGGGGAGTTGGGTGTGTGTGTGTGGGTGTAAGGTCACAGCCTTACCCATAGATCGGCCATATGAGCTCTGAGCTCTCTTCCGGGAGGGAAATAGCTGTCGATCACGAGTTCAACACGTGATCCAAGACCATGGTGAATCACACACACACACACACATACACACACACACACACACACACACACACACACACACACACACACACACACACACACACACACACACACACACACACACACACACACACACACACACACACACACACACACACACACACAACATGAAATGAAATGTCTGCCAAATTATTTCAGACACTGGAAGACAGCGGAAAAGCAGCTCACCAGGAGGTGAACACTAGATTGGCCTCTGCATGGTTCAGGAGTGGTGATCTCTCGAGACCTTTGCTTTTTAAGCTTCAGAAGATTATTTCAGCACTGAAAGACGTCATTTGGTACCCAAGAATTACCATTAGTTTCCGGTTTGTGCACCTTAGTGGAGAGTAGAGCCTTTGTCAGGGTTCGTGTGTTGACATGTTTGCAAAGTTCCTGAATGAAACGGCGATGCAAGCACCCCGCAAAAAGGACGAAGTTTACGGTACGAGGGAATAAGGTTCAGCGAGTGAAGGAGTGCCACGGAGATGAATGAAATATCCTGGTGGCAGTTATGATGGAGAGAAAGAGTGCCACTCAGTAAGGAAAGGGCTTACCCCTTGGCTACGATAACTTGGTTCGCAGGTTTTACTCTGGCCAGTACCAGAGGATTCCATTCGGTGTAAGGGAATATCACGACTATGATGACGACCCTAAAGACGAATGAAGTCGCCCCGTGTCAGCCAGGCCAGAATAAAATGGGTGTGGTGCGCGTCACCGTGACGTGAAGTGACGATATGACGTGACGGAGTGACAAGACAAAACAATACGTGACGTGACGTAACGTGACGTGACATGACGTAAGGGAACATGATTCAATGTGGTGAGGGCGAGAGTTGTACCGGATAATATCGGAAGTCTGGGCGATATCCGGTCCTCCGGACTGACTTGATCAATGGTATATTCAGGCGGTGCCGCATAGTGCCACATGGAATGCCAATAAGTAGTATTTATAAAAAAGGGGAGCGAGGATATTGCCAGTTCGGCATGAACATGATAACTATAAGATAAGAGAGATAGCGTGGAGGGAGGGAGAGTGGGAGGCGTTTCACACCAGCAGTCACACGCAACAACCTTCTTTCCCCAATATGACACCACTACGCCCGCTGCCATAACTTCCCCCTTCCCCCTTTGTGCCACCCTTGGCCTCGTTACAGGCCGTGACATCAACAGTAGCGAGGACAACAGCGACCTTATTTACAGTATCTCTGTTACCAACGTACCCGTGACAAATACACCACTCTCTCCACCACTTACACCAACGTTACCAATAACAATATTTACAGCTATCAATACCAGTAGTATCATCATTTGAAATTGCTATTCAACACAAACACAGTCTTTATTATCATCACTATCACCACCACAACATCGAACACCACCTCTATCACCACCACCATCACATCCACCACCACCACCTCTTCCTCCTCCTCCTACTCCTCCTCCTCCTCCTCTTTCTCCTCCTCCTCCATCTTCACTACCGCCACCGCTGTTTCTCACATGATGAGGTCTTGTGTCGGTGCTCGCAAGTGCCACTAGTAGACGAGTAAGTACCAGTGCAGTGCCGTATCCCCGCCCGCCGTCCGCGAGATAGATTACCATCGAAAGTAGTGAATGGATGAGTGAGTGCCAGAATTATAACTCACCAATCCTACTCACGGTGTGTCAGTGTGTTATAGAGTGTTGGAAGAAAACCTGTGGTTTGTTTCGGTGGTGTGGCCTGGTTGAGTTGCCATCAGAGAAGAGCTCACACATGCACGGCATCAGCTGTTCAAGTGGTCCTACTCGACTGCTGTAGTCGTCGAGGCGCCGCTCTGTCCCCTCTGGTTCTTCCCGAGAGGAAGAACATGACCGACGCTCTTCAAGGAACAAGTCTTCCTCAATGCCATCCTTCCTCGACGTGGACTTTGTACTTGTGAGCGGTGAAGGTCCGACCTCCAAGAGGACACGTCGACCTCTCGGAGGAGGCAGGTCGAGAGGGAGAGGGACAGCAGTGATTTGCATTTTGTGTAGGTATACTGAATATGGGGACATACTCGTCATTAATGTCTTTATGCATGCAAACGCGTTTAGTCTATTGCAACTTATTTTTTATTTTATGAAGTTTTTACATTTGGTTCATAAACACCTAAGGAATACGTTGTCACGCTTTATTTGGTTGTATTTTTATTTATTTTTTGTTATGTCTCATATATCTATCTATTCTATTTATTTATCTATTCATTTATTTATTCATTGATTTATTCATTTATTTATTTATTTATTCATTTATTTCCCTATTATTCATTTTGTATCCGGTCTTGTTATGAGCCAAAATGTCTCCCATTGACATTCGTGGCCAATGTAAGGATAGTAGGTCATTAGCAGGTGCCCCCCTCCCCACAACTCACCTTCTTTTGACGGGAGTCGTCGTGGTCCAGGAGCTGGCACCCTTAAACCCTTCTCTTCAGAGATGTAGTGACTTATGGGTCGGTCGTTTCCATTTCGCTCCAATGGGAGCGCCACGGAGGAGATGATGAATAAAATCCCCTGGCGGCAGCCGGAAGAAAGGTGAAATTACCACCTGGAATGGAAAGGCTATGAGTAATCCTCATCGTGGTTGTAGCGCGGGGTGGGGGGGGGGGCTGGGGAACTCCTTTTCGTAACGTCATCAGTTGCGGAGGAAGAAGAGGAGGAGAGGCAAGACGAGAGGAGGCAGAATGGAGACTTGGCTTCCTGTGGTTTGATCCTTTTCATTATATGTATATATATATATATATATATATATATATATATATATATATAGATATATACATACACATATATATGTATTTTTTCATATGTATATATGTATATATATATATATATATATATACATATGTATATATGTGTGTATATATATATATATATATGTATATATATATATATATATATATATATATATATATATATATATATTGAGGTTCAGACCGCATGCTGATCTTGCTGTTGTCGTTCTCGTTGTCGCTGTTGTTGTTGTTGTTGTTGTTGTTGATGATGATGATGATGATGATGATGATGATGATGATGATGATGATGATGATGATGATGATGATGATGATGATGATGATGATGATGATGATGATGATGATGATGATGATGATGATGATGATGATGATGATGATATTGGTGATGATGATGATACTTTGATAAGGGTGGGCTCGGGGAAAGAAGAGGAGGAGGGGCAAGAGGAAGAGAAGAAGGAGGAGGAGGAAGGAGGGGAGGAAATGGAGGAGGAGGAGGTCGATCTGCGACGTCGGAGATCTGCGTAAGATAGAAGCGACACAAACACGCATACAGTCACACATTGTGTAATTAAGCAGAAACATTGGAATACATAATTTGGCCTGGAAGAGTACCGCTTTTTACTATCAGATGCCACTGGCGTTCATGTAAACAAGGTACACGTGGCCCTCTTGGTTCATTTGTTTGCAAACGAGGGGAGGTGTTGAAGGTGGCCCGGGCTCTTGCCTCGTTCCCTTCGCTCTTTTTACACGTTTGTATAGATGTACAATAATGGTGATGATAGTGACGAAGATGACGACGGTGGTGATGACGACGGCGACGACGACTATGATGATGATGATGATGATGATGATGATGATGATGATGATGATGATGATGATGATGATGATGATGATGATGATGATGATGATGATGATGATGATGATGATGATGATGATGATGATGATGATGATGATGATGATGATGATTAGTTTTTATCATGTCCCCTTGTATTTCTCTTATCCCAATTCAATAAGTCTTTTCTATCATGGACTTCTGTGCCTTTCATGATTCTGTAAATGGTCAACAGGTCCTCTTTCTCTTCTTTCTTCCAAAATCGGTAATTTTAATTTAGCTAGTCTCTTCTCATATGACAGGTTTGAAAGTGTTGTGGCAATTTTCGTGGCTGCTCTCTGGATTTGTTCAATTTTCTTTATATTCTTTTTGGTACTGGGTGACCATAGTGTCGCAGCATACTCCAGTCTAGGCCTTATTAGTGTGACTAGTATTTTTTCAAACATTTCTTTGTGTAAATAGGTAAAAGCTACCTTTATTGATTTTAGCAAGTTGTAGGATTCTCCGACAATTTTATTTATCTGTTTATTAGAGGAAATGTCATTTGAGATAATTACTCCCAGGTCTTTTTCAGATCGCACTTTCTTTACTTCCTTTCTTCCAATATTATATTGTCCTGATATTCTTTTTTTTTCGAACTCCATTATGCTAAATTTTACTTCCCACTTTTGGCTCAATTTCCAAACCTTGTTTAGGTCCTTTTGTAGTGATTCACAATCTGTTTCAGTATTCTCTTTCCTCAGCAATTTAGCCTAGTCTGCAAAGAAGCTAATGTAACAATTCACATCTTCATCCATGTAATTCACATAAATAGCGAACATTATTGGAGCCAATACCGAACTTTGCCAAACTTCACTAATCACCTCCTCCCAAGTTGAATACTTTTTTCTGAGCACTACTCTCATTTTTCTGCCATGCAAGAAATCCTCCATCCAGTTTAGCAATATACCTTGTATTCCTTCTATGTTTTCCATTCTTTTTTAATTGTTTATTGTGTGGTACTTTGTCGAAGGCTTTTTGTAAGTCTAGGAAAGCACAATCAGCCCATCCATCCCTTTCATGTATATCTATTAGTCTTGAGTAGAAACAGGTTAGGTTTGTGTCACATGATCTTTCCTGTCTGAATCCAAATTGTCTTGGGTTTATTATATTGTTTTCTTCCAGGTGTTTTATCCATTTACAAATGTTGGCGACAGTGCTTGTAAGGGAAACCGGTCTGTAATTTGTTGGTTCTTCTTTGTTTCCTCCTTTATATATTGGTACAATATTGGGATTTTCCCCGTCCTTTGGTATTTTACCTTCTTTGAGTGAGCAACTTATCATGTTATATATTTTGTCCATTAATTCTTCTTTACATTCTTTTAGTATCCAATTTGCAATTCCGTCTGGGCCGTGTGATTTCCACGCATTTTTCTATGATGTCTTTTTTGTAGTTTCTTTTTTCCTCTCTGCGCACTTTTACATATTCAATGCTATGGTTGATATATATTTGCCACTTTCCAGGTTTTTTATATTTTCCATCTTTTCCAAGCTTTATCCCTTCTTTCTTTTGCCTCACTGCATCTTCTGTTGAACCAGCACTTAATGTACATCTTTCCCGTTTCTGTCTTGGTACGTATTTATTCACTCCTTTATAAATTTTCATCAAAATCATCCATTTCTATTCCACTTGTGTCTCTTCTTTGAAAAAGTTTTCCCAATTTGATTTTTGAAAGAATTTCTTAAGTTTTCCAAAGCCCGTTTTGTTATTCATCAGTCTTCCTTTTCTGTGTTTCTCATTTCTCTTTCTCTCTCTCTCTCTCTCTCTCTCTCTCTCTCTCTCTCTCTCTCTCTCTCTCTCTCTCTCTCTCTCTCTATATATATATATATATATATATATATATATATATCCTCCTTTAGTTCAACCTCTATTAGTATGTAGTTACTTTTTCCAAATGGTGTCTTTTATTCAATTTTATCCACAATTTCAGGTTCTGTTGTAAATATTATATCTAGTCTCGACGGTACTTCTTTACTTCCATTTCTGGTATCTTCTTTTACCCATTGTGTCATTGTATCTTCTATAATCATGTCAAGTAAAACATTTCTCCATAGCTCCTTTCCAACTTTCACTGTCATCTCTTTCCAACAGATTTCCTTGCAGTTAAAAGCCCCCATAAGTACCAGGTTACCTCCATCCTTCAGCATCTCGTTTAATGAATGCCTTATGTATGTGTGTGTGTGAGTGAGTGTGTGTGTGCGCGTGTATGTGTGACAAAAAGAAACCAAATGACAACAGGCCTATAAGCTTGACTTCAATTATAGGAAAAATGATGGAAACTATCATAAGAGCAATCGAACATCATTTAGAAAGTAACTGTTTGATAAATGATAGCCAACATGGATTCAGAGGGAAACGATCTTGCGTGACTAACTTACTCGAATTCTACAACACAGTCATCTCGAATTATGACGAAAGAAACAATATAGATATAATATATCTAGACTTTGCAAAAGCTTTTGATACCGTCCTCCACAAAAGACTACTTACTAGATTAACTTCACACGGAATAAGTGGTAGCCTATTAAATTGGAATACAAATTGGTTGAATGATCGAAAACAGAAAGTTATTCTAAATGGCAAAACTTCTGGATGGAAAAATGTTACGAGTGGGGTTCCTCAGGGTTCCGTACTTGGGCCACTTCTATTCATAGTACTGTATATATATATATATATATATATATATATATATATATATATTTTTTGACACACACACACACACACACACACACACACACACACACACACACACACACACACACACACACACACACACACACACACACACATATATATGATATAGACCACGGACTGAAATCTATTGTCTCCAAATTTGCTGATGATACAAAACTGTGCGGAATGGCAAATGATCCATTAAACCAATTAGATATTCAAGAATATTTAGATAAAGTACAGCAATGGTCTGAAAAGTAGCTAATGAATTTTAACACAAGTAAATGCAAGATAGTGCACATAGGTGAAAATAACAGTAAGTACAATTACAAGTTATATGGAAATTCGTTAACAAAAGTGGATAGTGAAAATGATCTCGGCGTAATTACCAGTAACGATCTCAAATCATCTAAGCAGTGTATTTTAGCCTCTGAGAAAGAAATTAAGATTCTAGGACTGATTGCGCGATCTTTTGACTTCAAAACTCTATCTCTCATTCACAAGCTATAAATCGTTAGTTCGTCCACATTTGGAATATGCTGTTTCCGTAAGGTCACCGAATCTCATTAAAGACATTGACAGATTGGAAAAAGTGTAACGGTGAGCCAGAAAACTGATTCCAAATATCAAAAATATATCGCGCGAAAACATATGAATCTGTTTTCCCTAAAAAAGCTTAGATTAAGAGTGGTTTGATACAGGTCTTTAAGATTCTAAAGGGAATTGACAACATCAAAAGTAACAAAATTTTCCCACTGAATGAAAATCCGACAAGAAGTAAATGTCTCAAAATGTCAGGAAATATATTTAATTTGGAAGTGGATAGAAACAACTTCTCCAACCGTGTAGTTAATGAATGGAATAAGCTTCCTGTTGGTGCAGTGCAATGTAGTTCAGCTCGAAGCTTTAAGATTAGTTTAAATAAACACCTAAGCAATATGCTGTAATGCCTGGTACTTATTTCATATTATTTGTTTATTTGTTTGTTATGATTTGTCTATTTATTATTATTTTCTTGATTTTCATTTATTATTATTTATCTGTCAATTTATTATTATTTACTATTAACCTGTTTGTTTATGATTTAACTATACCTATGAATTCATTTATTTTATTCATTATCTATATTATTATAATTTTTATTTATTTATTTATCATTATTATATATATATTTTTTGCATCCGACCTAGTTATGGACCAAAAGATCTCCTGTCGGCATGCTCCTCCTTTGCAATCGTTTTTAATCCTTTGTGTGTGTGTATGTATGAAATAGAGATGGTCATAAAGGAATTAGAGAATGGAAAAGCTCCAGGCTGTGATGAAATACCAGCAGAAGTACTTAAAAAAAGGAGGGAAAGTCCTGGAAAAAGAGATTTATAAATTGGCAAATGGAACAAGGAAAAATTACCAACAAAATGGCAAAAGGGGATTATCATTCCAATTTATAAGAAAGGAAAAAAAAATAGAGTGTGCCAATTATAGAGGGATAAGCCTATTATATGTTTTATACACAAGAATTCTAATGAAGCGGCTTAAACCATATACGGAACAAGAGTTGGGGATTTAGGCGACTCACATCAACTACGGATCATATTCACACAGTCCGCCAACTAATGGAGAAATATTACGAATATGATAAGACCCTATATCAGCTACTTGTAGATTTCAAACAAGCATATGATAGTATGCACAGATCATCAACGTGGCACATAATGGCAGAACTGAATATTCCAGCTAGATTAATATCCCTCATTAAAACGTGATACATAGGAAGCAGATGTACAGTAAGAGTTGGAACGAAAGATACAGAAAGTTTCAATATACACAGTGGCATTAGGCAGGGATGTATGCTGTCTTCTTTGCTGTTTAATCTTGCACTGGAGAAAGCAGTCAGGCAGATTACCAACCATCCAGGTGGAGATAAGTTATCCAATGGTCAGATAACCCACCTCGCTTATGCCGATGATGTGGATGTGGTGGCCAAGACTGTGGAGGAATTTAACGAGATCTTTACAGTATTCCAGAGAACAGCAGAACAGATAGTCCTAAAATGTAATGAGCAGAAAACGGAAATTATGAAACTAAGTAGAAATAGGAATTATTAACCAGGAGAAGAGCAAGTTGGGTCACTAAGGGTGAAGAAAGTGGATAAGTTCAAGTACCTGGTATACATTGTCAGTGAGAGAAATGAATTGAACATGGAAATAAACGAACGAATAGCTGTAATGAATAGTCGGACCATCAGCAGAAGAACTAAGATAAGAACATATAACATTGTAATAAAACCAACAGTCCTGTACGGATGTGAGACATGGACACTGACAAAAGAAAGGGAGAAGAGACTGGAAATTTTTGAAAACAATATCCTGAGAAGGATCCCCGGCCCAGTATATGATGAAGAAGAAAGGAAATGGAGACGAAGTCATAACAGGGGAATTAGAGATCAGACTCGGCAACCGTACATCCAGGATGAAATACGGGAAAGAAGAGCAAGGTGGGCTGGACACTGCGTACGAATGGAGGCAGACAGACCACCAAAGAAGGTGATGGAAGGAGGAGTAGAGGGAAGACGACCAGTAGGGAGACCCAGGTACAGATGGATAGATGGAGTAAAGAAGGACGTGGAGAAGGTGGCACGAGGAGAGGACTGGAAAGAATTGGCAGAGGATAGAACCATTTGGAGAGGCATAGTGAAAGCGGTGAAGGGCCATCCGGCCTGACAACTAACAGAGTAAGTAAGTGTGTGTGTGTGTGTGTGTGTGTGTGTGTGTGTGTGTGCATGTGTGTGCGCATTCGTATCAAGGGCATGTTTCTTTATTATGTCGCTCTGCATTGTACGTAACCGCATTAGGATTTATTCGAACAGGAAATGGTGATTTGGCAACTTTTCGTAATCTCCTTTATGACTGTTGCGATTTCTTATCTGTACGTCAGCGTCGACAGTACATGACAAAGATGGTTGCGAATACAGTTTGATACCATTCAATATGGGAAGGTTTTCCTGGGCGCTGTGCAGGTCATCGGTATGGTCATCATTAACGGACGGTTTTATTCAGCTAAAGAGAGGACCTTGTGTACATATGTGCGTATATATATATTTACATATACATATACATATGCACGTACATGTACATCTATATACGTATAATGTAGATGTTCATTTTGAATTTCTGTATCTTGCCAATTCTCATAGAAATTCCATAATTTTTCTCGTCATTGAAAGCTTTTTTCTTAGTTACATTTTCTTTGACTTTCCTTCTACGTACTTTCCCGAATCTGTTTATTATCCCTTGCAGTGTTTCTTCACTCTCTGGTTACGCTGGTGGCGTCATCAGAAGCGTATTAGTCTCGCATTCGCTTAATTGTGGGTTCAAGTCCCGCCTTTCTCTCCGAATCCTAGCAGTGACTATTTGTTGCCTGTCCTCACAGTCAGTCCCTAAAGCGCACAGGGCAAAAGTGACAGCTTTGGCCGCAGTTACTCAGCGCCTCCTAGTGTAGACTCTTCTCCCGTCTGTCACTATCACTGCATTATCCACTTTCTTCAACACTTACCCTACAGATCTCCCTTCTTCCTCATCCCACACATCCTTTCCTGTCTCGTTTAGTTGCTAATTTTTATCTGTAGGAACCTCATTCTTAGAAATGATGTTGAACAACCACGGGGACATTACACTATCCTGGTTGTGTCGTGAATAAAGTTTGCCCAGGTTGAGAGGGAAAACGATCATTGGTAGATTTAACGCCGTCGCGTTGACTATAATGTATGTGTATATACACAAACACACATACACACACACACACACACACACACACACACACACACACACACACACACACACACACACACACACACACACACACACACACACACACACACATATATATATATATATATATATATATATATATATATATATATATCAAGGACTACTATTACACAGGACGTGCGCACCCAGATTCCTGGTTCCGCTAGCGGAGGCCATTGCTTTCTTTGTAACCTAACATTTTATATTGGACAAATATATCAAACCTCGAAACCTAACGTTGTGTATAGGACAAATATATCAACTATTGACTTATTGAATGCAGTATAAGTTAATATAAACTTTCATAGTGAAATAAGAAACTATTTTTAAGGCACTGTTATGCTTTGAAAAGCCAATTTTAGCCGGACTTAACAGGTATTATTGTATGAGGTTAGTGGACATTTATTTATATTAATCATTATCTACATTTGAGTTCATTGTCTTGAAAAGAAAGACCAATTTGGCTGCCTTCTCATTACCGAGGCGGTTCCTTAATTTTGTGTGTACAAGTCCATAGGAGGAGAAAACTCTTTCAACTCCTGATGATGAGGCTACTGCAGTTAGGAGCTGACGCACTGATAACAGAAATCACTGTCTAACATGGCTGTATGTGAATCCCACCATTCAATAGCTGTCAGGGTCTTGGTCACAGACTCGGTAAACTCGAACGCCTGGTAAGGAGGTGATTTTGCCTGAAACTTCATAATGACAGGAACAAGTGTTGTATATTTCTCATTGGCATACTCCATAGTAATATTCACCTCTTCTGCACTGAGCATTTTTCCTTGAAGTGCTGGATGCAGCATGTTGGCAAGTATGAGAGCTTTGGTGATAAACTGTTCATACCTTTTTTCACCAGTTTTTCAGCTTGTTTATTTATTGTGAAATGGCCAAGTAATTTCTTCCAAACATCTACCGCTTGAGCAATAGTGCACTTGTCACTCTGCACCTCATATAGAGCCTTTGCTATTGGCTGCAATCGATCCAGTAATTTCCCAGCCAAACATTTTAGGCCTAAATTTGATACACTGTTTCAAACTTCAGTATCAATAGCTTCCCTGTTGACAGATCTTCATTAGAATTGGCCAGTTATTTATATAGGCCTTGAGACAGTCTGACATTGTGCTCCACCTTGTGTCCTGGGGCATGACTAGACACTGACTACCTTCCTGCCGATACTTTGAAGCAACATAATGATTATTTCTAAAATATTTGACTACATGGACCACATGTTGCTTTACATGATCAATCTCAAGGTCATGAGCCAGTAGATTTAGTAGGTGTGCTGCACATTCGTATGTGACGACAGTATGCTCAGGTTCATTTGATTCCTCCAAGACTTTTCTCATCTTGGTGACATTTGCTGCATTGTCTGTCACAACACTTCCAATGTGACAACCAAAATCTTGTTCAGCCTTCTTGATCGAATTTTGTACAAGTTGTAGAAGATATTCAGCAGTGTGAGATTTCCCTGATGTGTCTATTGTGTCAACTAAATAAATCTGACTAGTGGATGTTGTTAGAGTGACACATATTATGGGCTCATTATGGATGTTAGACCACCCATCAATTGAAAGACATACAGTTTCATTATTCGGGTGATCTGCACACTTTTTACATTCCTTTTCATACACAATATCCAAGTACTTATCAGCAATATCTTTTCTGGATGGAGGAACATAACCTGGCCTCAGGATCTGAACCATCTTGAGAAACTGAGGATGCTGAACAAGACGAAATGGTGAATTTGTAGCAAATATAATTCTTGCGACTTCTTTGTCGAGATTTTCATTTTGAGAGGCTGAAGTGTTTATGATAAATCTGTCCAGAGATGTTGATGACTTTCTTTTAGATGAAAATGATTTAGAAAAAGTGGCGCCTGTGGAGGAGTTTGATAGTAACATTTTTAATGGTGGAGTCAGGTTTGTAGATAATTCAAGTGGAGCCGATGATGAAGGGATTAAAGCTGTTGATATAGATCCTGAAATGGAAACAGAAAATTTTAGCATATTGCATAATTTATAAATGAATAAATGAATAAATGAATAAATGAATGCAGTGTGATTTAGGCTACAGTAGTTATTTTTTTTTTTAGATAATGATCATATTCACACAAGCCACTAAATTATTTGGAAATAATTAACAGTATAAGAAATAGGTGGGCTTGGAATTCAGCCCCTCCAGGATTCAGTCCACTTTTAGATTCACTAAAAATAATGGGTTAGTTGGGTTAGGTTAGGTTAAATCCCTTTGGGCTGAATCCCATGTGGGCTGAATTCCAATAGAACCTATGAAATATATTACACAATGTTGAATGAAATGAATAACAATCATCTAGGCCCCAAAGTTGAGTGGATACAGTATATTATAGTGATATAGTCATTACCTAAATTTAAAAGTAATGAAGTTGAAGTATCATCTCTTTAGGCCATCACATTTTTATTGCACATGCTCTCCATTGTTCAGCAAATTTATATAATTGCGTATGAAAAGGGAGAAATGCACACAATATAAGTAAAATTATTTACCTGGGTCATCAATTTCTTCTTTTGTATGCTGTGGCTGACCTTGGCATTTATCTCTGTGAGATTTTAATCTTGATACAATGCCCTGCAGTTCCTGGCTGCAGTGTTTGCATTTAGCTCAGTACCCTTTGCCAGAAGTTGTTGGTAGTTTTTCAAAATAATTCCAGACAGGATAATTTTTTCTGCCTGAAGGAACCATTCTGCCATGTCCAGATGACATCCTTCCTGGTTGATTCCAGAGCAGCAACTGACTCAGTGAGAAGCTGCTTACCTAGAACAAGTTTCAACAAGAATCTTGTTGAAACTTGTGGGCTGCACAGTGATATATATTACATGTAGGCTTATACCGTTCCTTGTATACTTGTGGCAAGTCTATATAACACTGCTCCTTATATTGATATGCTAAAAATGTCCTTTAGCAATCAG
Source organism: Oratosquilla oratoria (assembly GCF_046742065.1). Lineage (NCBI taxonomy): Eukaryota > Metazoa > Arthropoda > Malacostraca > Stomatopoda > Squillidae > Oratosquilla > Oratosquilla oratoria. Next base: position 47,249,325 of record NC_134811.1, on the reverse strand, counting down.
ATCGCATATCAGATAGCAATCCCATAATATCTAAAATCTATAAAAAATCTATTTAAATCAAATAAATCTGATTTAAAAAAAAATCTATATATATATATATATATATATATATATATATATATATATATAAAAATCGCCAACCCTGGTGTCCACTAACCTCATAGAATAATACCTGTTAAGTCCGGCTAAAATTGGTATTTCAAAGCATAACAGTGCCTTAAGAATAGTTTCTTATTTCACTATAAAAGTTTATATTAACTTATACTGCATTGAATAAGTCAATAGTTGATATATTTTTCCTATATACAATGTTAGGCTTCTAGTTTTGATATATTTGTCCAATATAAAATGTTAGGTTACAAAGAAAGCGATGGCCTCCGCTAGCGGAGCCAGTAGTCTGGGTGCGCACGTCCTGTGTAATAGTAGTCCTTGATATATATATATATATATATATATATATATATATATATATATATATATATATATATGTGTATATATATATATATATATATATATATATATATATATATATATATATATATATATAACACATGAAACCCACAGTCAGAGAAAATAAACTTCGAATGAAAGAAGATTCTATATTTCGGCTATCAACTGTAGCCCTCTTCAGGAAAGTACATAAGACAGAGAACAAAGGGGACTTATAAGCTACAGAAACACAATAAAGAAAGGGAACGTGGACTGATGGCATTAATTAGACGCGGGGTAAAATGGGGAGGATGAGGTGAGGGTGGTTGTAAACTTCGTACGAGCCTACTAACCACCGCACGAGAAATAATGTCAGGAGTCCAAAGCCCTTTAGAAATATTAATGTTGGGAAATTCCTCAATTAATGCTGATTCAACTATTTTTCTCCTGAAACCGCAGTGAGACTTGAACACTAATCTGGCCTTACCCTAGTCGAAAGAATGATTCTTATTTTTGACATGAAGAAATACGGCCAAATTTTCTTGCCCATACCTAATTGACCTCTTATGTTCTGCCAATCTAGCGTTCAAGTCTCTCCCGGTTTGACCCAAATTCGCCAAATCACAATCTTGGCAGGGCAAACAATAAACACTGGGTGACTACTTCCTTCAGGCTAACATTAAAACTTCATTCAGTTAAAGGCAGAGGATGGTTAAAGGTGTGGATGGGTGTGGGTGGAGGGCTTAGGAATATCTCGGTTGGTCACTTCAACGCTGTTCTGACCGACGACGGGGTGGGGGGGGGGTATTGTTTTGCTGAGGGAACGTTACCGAGGGGGAAGGGGCAAATCTATCATATATTTACTTATTTTTCTATTAATGTATTTATTAATTTGTATATATTTATATTTCATCATCATGTAGAATTGTGTTGTTCTACATTAGTTTGGAGGCGTTGAGATAAAGGTGTCGCTTCGGTTCATTTCATTATTGGGTAAGTCTTGACAGTAGCGTAGTCAAGGTTCGTCTTACTCTCGCCATGTAGGGCGCGACGAAGAGAATGAGTGTCGGTTGCCAACACGGTTATAATTACGCAAATATATTTTCCTTGTCACTAAATTTATGTACAGTATAGAACTGAGTGTGAACACCCAGTTTAAATATAGATGCATATATACAGGAAGAAAATACATATATACAACGTAATGAATAATTTGTCGTATGGTAACGTTGCACGACTGACTCCCCGGTCGGGATGCAGGTGGCTTTGACGGTTGAATCTGAGGTCAAGCCAAAGTGACCGCGGGTCGGGTCAGACAATGGGGGGTCTGTTGAAGCTTGCTGATATCACCAATATCTGCTGTAGTGTAGCTAATGCATGCGCGTGCGTGTGTGCACGCTAGTATAGAATGAGTCAATGACACACCATCTACAAGCATTTCTTGCAACAGATGCTCGGCACTGCTTCCATTCGCTGACCACAGCGAGGTTAATGCTCAAAGAAGATAGATATATAATAATTAGACATATAAAATAAATGTACATGGATTTTGAGCAATTTCATTACAAGAAAATAATACTGTTTAAAATAAAATTGATTTAATCTTTAGAACATGTAGAAGAAGATATTATTTTCGTGCACCTGAGCAAGATGCAATCTTATGAAAGGGTGGCTCGACTGCGAAGGTTGTAACGAGGGGGAAGAGTAGGAAGGAGAAGCTGAGAAGATTGGTAAAAATCCTCTATAGTAGGGGTAGTACCAGCTGATGAAGTAACGTTCTCTATGTCGAGGCCACGGGGAACTTTTTGATGTGACCTTTGTGCAATACGGTCTCTATAAGATCGTGCAACCTACAGTGAGTTTAGGGGAGAGCTTTGTGGTGTGGGTGTGGTTGAGGGTGTAAACAATGTCTCGAAGTTCAGAAGTACAATCTTTGGCTGATTTGTTATACATACGGGTTTAATGTCCTTAGTCAGATTAAGAGTATTATGGATTCTTTTGAAAAGACTATTGAAAATTGCTACTTTAACCTTAACAAAATAATTGAAATTGTAAATAGGAGGTAGTTCTGAAACAAAGTCATATGGGATTCTTTTGTCCGAGCCGAAGAAAAATGGTTGGTACAGACAAAAAGGTATTTATTTCGGTTGTGTGTAAGTGGTAACTTAAGGAGGTCAATAGCTGCTGTATCGAATGATTTGCAAGGGGTAGGATAAGTTAAGATTGGAACATGACCGCCGATATGACCTTTGTGTAACGCACAAGAGTGACAAGCATCTATGCAGGAATGTATATCCTTCCTCATGGCTAACCAGTATTGCAATCTAGCTTGTGTAACGTATTTCTCCTTGCCATGGTGTGCGGCAATGGGTGTAGTAGTTTCAGAACTTTAAGAATGAGGTTCGTAGGGACTACGAGCTGAACACTGACCGGTTGGGTTTATATTTGTTTGTTAGTGTTGTTTTGTGAGAGAGTATGTCATCATTTAACGTGTAATTGTTGAGATTGGGAGGGAAGTTATCCGTATCAGTTGTGTGTGCAGATTCGAGGAACTATATTACAAGTTTCCATAGAGGATCTGATCTTTACGCTGCAGCTATGCGCGCTTATGTAAGAGTTACTGAAATTGGATTTTGAGTAATGGTCGCGATATGGCGACTGAGAGCGTCTTCTACTAAGTTCACTTTAGCCTAAACAAAATGAAAGGTGGGGGTGAACTCTGAACTCCAATACTATGAGGAACCAACGAGCAAAATTTCCTGATAGATTATTTCCTTTTAAGAGTAAGATTGGTTGATGGCCCATGTTATGCGTACGTCGTAACCAAGGATGATCTCTCTGAAATGTTTGAGGACGTGTATTACAGTTACATCTTCCATGTCTGTGATTGAGTAATTTTGTTCGTGTTTTTTAAGTGTATGGCTAGCATATGCAATTGGATTGAGTTTTTTGTCGTGTTGTTGTATGAGAACTGCGCCAATTTCGGTGTAGGATGCATTTGTGTATGTTGTGAAAGGAAATTGTGGTTTGGGAAAGCAAGGACAGGTGCCGTGGTTAAGATTCTCTTGAAGTCATTAAAAGCTTTCTCTTGGTCAGGCGTCCAAGTAAAGGGAGTGTCCTTCTTGAGTAGCGAAGTTAATAGTGTTACTATCCTAGCGTAATCTCGAATGTATCGCCTGTAAAATCCTGATAGACTAATGAATGAACGTATTCAGTCAACAGAATTAGGGCGTAGAAAATCAATGACTACCTTGATCATGTCCTGCGAGGTTAAACTTCCTTGTGAGTTAAAGAAATGCCCTAAGAAGCGTGTTTCTTTATGAGGAAAGGAGCACTTCTTAAGCTTCAATTTAATGCCTGCTTTTGGTAGTCGTGAGAAGACAGTATTACGAGTGTGTAAGTGTTTACTAACTAATTTCGAAGCAATGGTCACATCATCGATGGACATAAACACAGAATGGCCTATGAGACCTGCAAAGACTGTGTGCATAAGTCGTGTGAACCTTGAAGGAGCTAAAACAATACCTATAGCTAGTCGTTTGAAGTGATAATGTCCTGTGGGGGTACTGAAGGTTGCCAGGGGTCTAAATTCTGGAGCAAGGGGAATCTGGAAATATCTGGACATAAGATCCAAGGTCATGAACACTACGTTGTTTTCACCGACGGAATGTAAGAGGTCTTACAACTCAGGGATGGGGTGTCTATCTGGGGTAGTTAGCTTATTTAATTTCCTGCAGTCTACTACTGGACAGAAGGAAATATCGTGTTTAGGGACAACAGAGAGAGGGAAATTACATTCACTGATTGATAATTTAATGGTGTCCTGGAAAACCATGTCTTGGATAAGGATATCTAAAATCATGCCTTTACTGTGTGGTATTCTGTATGCGGGAATATAATGTGGTGTTGAGTTCTCACGAAGGTGTATGTGATGCTGAATGAGGTCAGTAACTCCGAGGGGTTCACCTGAAGTGGCAATAGTTTGTCTGAACTTGTTGCAAAATGCAATCAAGTCTGCCTGTGCATGAGGGAAGTGCATAAGGTTGAAATGTGATGCATCAGTGGGTTCCTGTGCCATGGGCACGTCAGAATTTATGGTACAATTTTGAGAAGTAGATACTTGATCATCTATTCCTTTGATGCGTGAGGGATATATTTCAAAATCACAAATGTTTGTACCAAAAGTAAGATGGAGGGGTGCATTAGTGTCATTAGCAATTAAACTGTAAATGTGACCTTTATTTGACATAGAGCTGATGGCTGAAAGGAAGGAAATACCATTGACATAGAAAGTTTCTGGCATACAGAGTACATCATTGTATTGTGTTTGAAAAAATCGTAGGTGTATCTTTGTATATTTACGAGGGAACAGTGCCTTTGGGTTGGTGAGTACTGCGTATGTGTGTTTGCATGTAGATAACACTTCTGATACCGAGTGGATATGATGTTGGATTCCTCTGTGATGGACAAGAAAATTTCCTCAATCGATGAAAAACCAATGGTATTTAATGGGCGTTTGATTTTGAATTTAACTGATTTGGACGTGCGGGAGGAGGTACTATGTCTGTTACGTTTTGAATGCATGTCCACAGCTGTCGGTAATGTGGAAAAGGTAGAGTTCTGGGGAGAATTTGGAATCGTTGAGCACTGGGAACTCTGTTGTGTGAAGGTGGTGGAACAGTTTGTTCTAGCAGCTGGTGCATCCTCGTATGGTGAAGCGGAGTGAATTTGAAGCGAAGGAGTACAAACAACTGACGAGGGGTCATGGTCTACCTGTGTCTGCTCGGCCACGTGAATGTAATTTACGTTATGAGGAGTTGCTGATGGCAATGCAGAGAGGAAATAGTTTGCATAAATGATGCCACTTTGAACAGAGTAAATGACTATGTTATGTTGCTTCTTCAATGTTAAACCTATGAGGATGTCAGGAGGAAAGTGTACGTCAGTTACGTAGGCGGTAACTGAAGCTAAAGTCCAGGGAGAATTTACCGACTGTAACGAATGGTACACCCTCTATATTGCAAAGGTTGACGTCGGGGACTTCCAAAATGGTGACACGTTTTCTTGCAGTGCGGAGTTTATAGAAACTCTGAATTGACATTATGTTGACTGGGGAGCCCATGTGTGGAAAGAATGTCACTCTGGTGTTTGTAGAAGCTGCATTGAATGTTAAGGAATGGGAATACATATCTGGGATATCTAGGGTATTAACAGGTAGGGTTAATGAGGGTATGGGGTGACAGGCCTTGGTGTGCGCTGAATCTTGGTGTTCGTTAGTCATAAAGGAAATGTGTTATGTGAATTGTCTGGAAACATGTTCCGTGATAATCGCAGTGGTGGTTTGGTTGTGAAGGGTGTCTGTGGTAAGATGTGTTTGCAAGGTATCCTGGTTTGTGACAGTATGTACAAACCAGTTGTGTTCTTAAAGGAGAGTATTGGCGTGGGCGATGTGGAGTGCAAGATATATGTCTTGACCTCGTGTTATATGGTGTGGACCGTGTGACTTGGGCTGTTGTGTGGGTGGGTGCATGGTATCTGGTGTTAACGGAATAGTGCCAGCTTTCTGGAGTGTGTCTGGATATAACTGGGGTAGTAGTGGTGGTGGTGGTGGTGATGGTGGTGGTGATGGTGACGACGAAGCCGACGACGAGACCAATTATGATGATGATGGTGTTAATGATGATGATGATGATGATAATTAATATCTCTGCATTCTACGTATGCAACACTTCGATGCTTATATATATATATATATATATATATATATATATATATATCTGTATATATATACATATATATATCTGTATATATATATATATACATATATATATCTGTATATATATATATATATACATATATATATCTGTATATATATATAATTATATATATATAACTATATATATATATATAGTTATATGTATATGTATATATATATGTATATATATATGTGTATATACAGTATATATATATATATATATGTATATATATATTGGTGTATTTCAGTAGCAGGTTCTCATGTAGACAATTTTGATTGAAGTTCACAGCAGCTTCTGCGTTCACGACTTTTTTTGCTGAGAAGTTCTACATCTCTGATGATGGAACGGTGAGCAATGGGTAGCTCCCATAAAAGTTGTCCGAAAGACATAGAAAGTTCTTGTAGATGAAGAACACTTTATTAAAACAAGCTTTCGACCTACATAGGTCATCTTCAGGTTATGGTACAGGCAAAGAAGGGAACAGTTTATATAGGGAACTAAATACAGAATGGAAGAAAAGGAGGAACGTGATTGGTCGAGGCTGGCCAATAGGGATCTAGGCATTGACCCGGGATCCCGCTTGCGAACCTGCCTGAGCCGTACGCCGTTCGTACATATAACTATATATATATATATATACATATACATATACATATACATATATTATATATATATATATATGTATATATGAGTGGATGGGTGGTGAGATAAACACAGGGAACCGTTTAGGGATTTATTCTGACGTTTCGTCCTTACCAGGACTTCTTCAGAGTACATGCACATTCAAATCATTCACCCCCTAAATACCCGCCGAATCTATCCGCGTTCCACCATAATCGACCTGACCTCTCGTCCTCCTACGCTCTGCCTCGCGAAGTATCAAGCGGCTGGCCGTCTTTGTAAATTTAATAAACCCATCGCGGTGGTTGTTGTTTGGATGGGAAGCGATGTTTAGGGGGTGAATGATTTGAATGTGCATGTACTCTGAAGAAGTCCTGGTAAGGACGAAACGTCAGAATAAATCTCTAAACGGTTCCTTGTGTTTATCTCACCACCCATCCACTCATCTGTCTTACATATTTCAACATATATATATATATATATATATATATACATATATATATGTATATATGTAATTATATATATATATACATATAATTATATATATATGTATATATATACATACATATATATATATATACATATATATACATATAATTATATATATATATATATATATACATATACATATATATATATATATATATATATATATATATATCTTGAAATTAAACTATGACAAATGTAACTGAAAGCGGAGGAAGCATACGAGGAATAATGGAAGAATTTTACTGCCTTAACGTTTCGACCCTTAGGGTCTTGATCACAAAGCTCAACAATAAAGTACAATATGGAGATCTTATACACAGGCATGTCATCTCACAGGATTACTAGGAAAGGTTGTCGTGCTCGGAACATTTGTCCGTTTGTTTTCATCAACTATCAATAAAATTGTAGCTCTTGCCAAGCATATAAAATCATCTCTATGTTTGATGTTGTTATTAGCATTGATATAGGCTGCTTCTATTATTTTCCTTAATTTCTTCGTTGAACCTTTATTTATTATAATTGTATTATCCCAATCCGGAAGGTGGTCATATGTATCTATATGTCTTACTATAGAATTAGAAAGCCTGTGGGTTCTTACATAATTTTTATGTTCGTATAACCTTTTTTTTTAATCCACGACCTGTTTCACCAAAATATGAAGATGGGCAATTTTTTCAAGGTATTTTGTATACAATACTATTTTCATTCGTATGGTTTTCATAACTACGCGTAACCAAATGTCCCACTTTGCTACCTGATGTTCTAGCTATCTTAATACCTGCTTTTAAGAGGACGTTGTCTAGAGTTGAATTGATGTTGGAATTTGGGACTGTGATATATTTTGTTTCTTTGTTGCAATTATTGATGACTTTACTCTTCTTATTTATTTCCATAGTTTTTCTATTTCCTTTTTAAATCTAAATTTCTCCAGTTTATAACCATTACTACGAGTCCTGCCCTATTGTTTTAATATGATGACCTTGTTTGCATCACCCTTGTTAAAGCCTTTGATCAGCTTGAACACCTTTATTAGATCACCCCACACTCTGCGTCTTTCCAGAGAGTGTAAGTTAAGGTGCCTAAGCCTCTCTTCGTAGTCAAGGATGGATCTAACTATCGCTAGATAGAGTTTGATAATTACCTCTGCACTTCTATTCGTTACCGTCCTAGCAATGAAACCTAATTCTCTGTTAGCTTTATTCCTGGCGCTAATGCACTGTTTCCTGGTTTTAAGGTCCAGACTCACTAGAACGCCCATGTCCCTGTCGCACTCAGTTTTCTCTAAAAGCGTGTTATCTAAGCTGTATCTATTTTTGGGGTTGTGTACCCCTACGTTTAACACGCTACACTTGGAGATATTGAAGTTCATTTGCCATTTCATCGACCATGTGAACAATGTAAGATCATCCTGCAGAATCTCTGCGTCGTCTCCTGATCTAATCAGGCGTCCAATTCTAATGTCGTCCACAAACTTACTAACATCACTCTTTATCCCGTCGTCCAAGTCGTTTATGTATATAATGAACAACAAGGGACCCAAAATTGAGCTCTGGGGGACCCCGCTGGTAATATTGCCCCACCTAGATTTTACCCCATTTATAGTAACCCGCTGTTTTCTGTTACTAATCAAAACTCTAATCCATTCTAACACTTTTCCTCCTATGCCATGGGCTTTGATTTTATTTAGTAGTCTCTGGTGTGGCACCTTGTCGAACGCTTTGCTAAAGTCAACTAAAGTATAGATAAATAATATCGTAATCATCATTGTTGTCTGACGCCTTATATACTTTAGTGTAAAAGGATAGGATATTAGTCACACGTGACTTACCCTTGGAGAAACCATGCTGTGAATCACGAATTAAATTATGTCTTTCGATGTGTTCTCTGAGTCTATATACTATTACTGATTCAAGCATTTTTCCTTTAACTGATGTCAAACTGATTGGCCTGTAGTTGCATATAGACGATCTATCTCCCTTCTAAAAACAGGAACAATGTTTGCTTGCCTCCAAGGAGTAGGCAGAAAACCAGTGTCTACTGAATCATTAAATATTAATTTAACTGGCCGTAGATTTCAAATTTACACTCCTTTATCATTCTCGGAAAAATTTCGTCTGGACCCGGGGATTTTGTAGCTTTAAGTCTTTCAATCTGCTTGACTACTTCTACTTTACTAATGCTGATATTAGATAGACTATTTTCTTCATCCCCTCTGAAAATCGGATCGCAGTCAGGTACTTTATCTAACCTCTCATTAGTAAACACCGATAGAAAATAATTGTTAAACTCCTCACTCATTTTTTCCTCCAATTCTATCATGCCATTTTTATTGTTTTTAATTGGTCCTATTCTTTCTTTATTTTTTGTTCTATAGAGATGAAAGAAACCCTTTGGGTTGGGTCTTGCTTGACTAGCAACCTTAATTTCATAATTACGTTTCGCTGTACGTGTATTCTTTTTAACCAGCTTTGCCATTTCGTTATATCTTGATCTAAGGTGTGTCCCCGTTTTTTATTTTTACGTAAAGTCCTCTTTTCATTCCGATCTCATATTTCAATCTGTCCTCCATCCATTTGGGAGTATTACTATTTTTCCGCACTGACTTCAGGGGGATAAATGTATTTTGTGCATTAATAATTAAATGAGTTAGATTGCTATACATTTCATTCAAATCGCTGACCTGTTTTTTGAGCCCTCGCCCCCAAATGACCTGATCTAAGGTATGCATATTACCCTTCGTGACCCGACCTCTGGTCATGACCTGACCCTCGGTCACGCACCGAGACTCGACAATGTCCGAAACGTCCGCATGACATTTCATATTCAATTTCAAATAGGTTTGTTATTGTCAAAGTTTGCTCTCCTGAAGTCTGGTACTTGGACGTTATTCGTACTTTTTCATTCTTCCCAAATAATATCAAATCTTATTTCTTGATGATTGCTAGAGCCTAGACTATCTCCCACTTTTACGTTACTCATTAGGTGCTCATTATTAGTTAAAAGAAACTAAGTCGAGATTATTTACTCCCCTCGTAGGATCGATAATCACTTGGGATTCGAACCATGACCCGTGCCTCCATAATCACGAGGTCAAGACGCTAGTGACCGCATTGGTCAGGGTTCGAATCCCATGACAAAGTTTCTAAAAATTTTCAATCTGTCTTTAACATACACAACTTGTCGGAGGGCTCGCCTAATACGGGGATTGGATAAAAATGAGACTAGATCTTCTGATGTTACGTGAAGCGTGGTTGGGGACTTGTACACTCCTTTTGAACCATCACATGTAGCACGGTTGCTAGCGTCTTGACCTCGTGATTCTGGACGCACGGGTCAGGGTTTGAATCCCATGGCAGAGTTTCTAAAAATGTTCAATCTGTCTTTAACACACACAACTTGTCGGAGGGCTCGCCTAATGCCGGTATTGGATGAAAATGAGACTAGACCTTCTGATGTTACGTGAAGCGTGGTCGGGGACTTGTACAGTCCTTCTGAACCATCACATGTAGCACGATTACTAGCGTCTTGACCTCGTGATTCTGAACGCACGGGTCAGGGTTCGAATCCCATGGCAGAGATTTTAAAAATGTTCAATACACACACACACACACACACACACACACACACACACACACACACACACACACACACACACACACACACACACACACACACACACACACACACACACACATATATATATATATATACATATATATACATATATACATATATGTATATATATATACATATACACACATGTATATATGTATATATATAGAGACATTGGGACAAATTATGGGAAAGGTGGAGAGGGAAACACGGGTCTTTATCTGAAGAAGCTATTGTAAGCGAAACCGGTCAGGAATAAACTCGATAATCAGATAAAGTCCCGTGTTTCCCCCTCCACCTTTCCCATAATGTATATATATATATATATATATATATATATGTATGTATATATACATATATATATATTGTTACAGGACGGGCTGGTTAGTGAAGAGACGTTACATATAACGGATAAGTGCTTAAGAACCAGCTCACTTCTAGAAGCCACTGTAGGACTGAACTATCTGGTCAGGGCCTAGATAATTCGTAAGACTAGAAGTAAAGGTAACAAAGAAGATTCCAGGAAAGGAATATTAAACTAGCGATAAAACTAGTAAACGAAATTATTAATATGGAAAATATTTACAGGCAATCAACACAAAAGAGAATGGGCAGTAGGGTCAATGGGACCGTTACACGATTATAAGAATATGGAAATTATCGTTCAAATAAGAAACACAAGATACGTATACAATATGGTACTATCTAAGTACAAAGAGATCAGGAACATGCATCAAAATAAGTAATAAGTACAAATATAAGTATAAAGTAATGCAATGTATATCAGACACGTAATGTAGGCAAAAAGGGTGATCACTTCACACCAATCGTCTCATGAATCCAAACTTGTATTTTTATCAAGAGATCGATATGCGAGAAATGACAAGGAGTGAGCGATTTCCACCGCTTATATACCATTGGACCGGAAGCGGGATACTTCCGGGTGAGCGAAAGGGGGGGAGGAGGGTAAGTTAACACACGTCAACATGGGTAGTTTTAAGACCCTCGACTCGCTTGAACAATCTACTTATTTAGTAACTGTCAAATCTGTGCGCTCCGAACTATTCAGGATTTCGCTTGTCTGTTTGTTCTACAAGAGTGCGCACCTTTCTCCGCACGTAGGCAAGATTACATATAGTGGACGGGCGTTACTGCTTAACATTGTTACAATACATACATAGACAAGAAATATGAACATAGTTATGTAATACAAAGGAACACAATTCTATAACATAATTACACATATGACGTAATATCTAATATTACGTTACAATATGTATATACATACATATATGTGTACATATATATATATATATATATATATATATATACACACACACACACACAACGATGAGTGGTTCCTAGCGAACAGATATACATTTTCATCAACCACAATACACTTTAATTCTAAGCCATCAACATCGAGAGACTCGAGGAGGACAACATACAGAAATTGAAACGTGGTACACCCAAAGACTCGAACCAGTGTTAACACGTGGCAGGTGTTAGTGACTTAACTGATTGCGTCATCAAGAGAGATATAAGTTGAGCACAACTTTTCTTTTATATTTGTATTCTCGATTTACATACAAGTGCACGAAATTTTGCATTCAACCCATCTCCACTATGACAGTACAATTGGTAGATATACGAACGCGGGAAAGTGTTTGTACAACACTGAATGGGTCCCAGTAAACAGATATCCATTTTTATCAACTACTACACACTTTAATTCTCAGCCATCAATATCGAGAGACTCGAAGAGGCCAACATGCAGAATTTGAAACGTGGTACAGCCAAGGACTCGATCCTGTGCTAGAACGTGACAAGTGTTAGTGACTTAGCCTATTGCTCCATCAAGAGAGATATAAGTTGAGCGCAACTTTGGTTATATATTTGTATGCTCGAGTTACATACACGTACACGAAATTTTGCGTTCAACCCATCTCCACTCTGATAGTACAATTGGTAAGTATACGAACACGGGAAAGTATTTGTACAACACTGAATTGGTCCCAGTGAACAGATATTCCTTTTTATCAGCCATAATACACTTTAATTCTAAGCCATCAACATCAAGAGACTCAAGGAGGCCAACATGCAGAAATTGAAACGTGGGACAGCCAACTACTCGAACCTGTACTAGCACGTGACAAGTGTTAGTGACTTAACCGATGTGTTCACTGGGACCCATTCAGTGTTGTACAAATACTTTCTCGTGTTGCATACGATGAATATAACATGGCTCGGTTAGCTATCATCACTGACCCCAGTGATATTGGTGCTATGGAGATAGAAGAAAACAAAACACAAGGCAAGCCAAGCCTGATTGCAGGACCTGGTCATGAAGACATATACACAAAATGGTGTAAGAATGGTGCTAACTAAAATATTCATAAATATACGGAAATATACTTAATGGTATGAACAATAGTATGGACATGCGGAAGTAGATATTGTTTCCATTCACCTAGGCAAGAATCTACATTCTATGAACTTGTTGCTCGATTTCTAAGATTATAGCAGGGAAGGGGAACTGTAAGTTTTGGTTGAGAGGATTGTTGATGGTCCTCTATTGCAGGAATAGTCTGATTCTGTGATTGCAAGACGGGCTCCGCAAGATTGTGCAAACTGAGCTTTGATTTTGTTCTTTGATTGATGTCCAAAGATACGATAGGTTCCAGAGAGTTTGAGGGAGAACATCGAGGTGAGGGTGTGGTTAGAGATGTAAACAATGTAAACATTAATGTTATTTACAGGGCGTTGACATGTGTTAAGAGTTTGCGCGTCTATTACGCTTGGAATGTATTTATACAGCTAGTAGTGAAGTGAAAGAGTTAAAGTCGTGGGACTGTGTGTGTCTGTCGGTGCCATCCGAATTAAGAGCTAGTGCATCCTCGTGTGATAAAGTAGGGGTAGTTTGAGCAATTGTGCTAGAATTAACTGGCGTTTAATCAGATTTTGCCTGCTTGGTCACGTTGATGTAATTGACTTTAGGGGAATTTGCTGATTGCAATGCAGGGAGAAAGTGATTAGCATAAATGATGTCATGTTGAGCAGGGTAAATGATATTATATTGGTTCATTACTGTTAAACCTATGAGGATATCAGCAGGGAAATGGACGTCAGCTACATAGATGGTAACTGGAATGTTTGAGCACTCATGTTTGAAGCTAATGTCTAGAGAAAATTTACCAATGATTGGGAAAGGTACGCCATATACATTGCAAAGGTTGACGTCGGGGGGTTCCAAAATGGTGATACGTTTTGTTTCAGTGCGGAACCTGTGTAAACTGTGTAGTGTCATGATGTTAACTGGGGAGCCCGTGTCAAGAAATATTTTCGCATTGGTGTTACTAGACATAACATTGAAAGTTAAGGAATCTGAAGACATGTCTGGGATATCTAGGGTGTGTACCTGTAAGGCTGCAAATGGAATATCTTTGTATGGAGTGACTGTCCCGGGTGTGCACTGAATCTTTGTATCCCGTAGTCACAAGGGAGATGTGTTACATGAATGCCTTGCCGGAGATGTGTTACGTGAGTGCCTAGCAGGAGATGTGTTACGTGATTGTCTAGCAGGAGAGCTATCTGGGGATTCTTGTCTATGGCGTCTTCGTGCAAGTAAGACACGGTAATGATCAGTCGTGTGAAAGCATCTGCCATGATGCTCGCAGTATCAGTTCGGTTGTGATAGGTATCTATGATAACACGTGTTAACAAGGTGTCCTGGTTTGTGACAGTATGTACAAAATATTCGTGTTCTTGAAGGAGAGCGTTGTCGTGAGTGATGTCGAGTGCGCGATGTATGTCATGCTCTCGTCATGTGAGGGGGACCGTGTGAACTGTGCTATCGTATGTCTTGGTGCTATGGGTACTGACTGACTTTGTATCTGCGTGATAACTTGTTCTGTGTCAGAGAATTTCCGTGAGAATTCGCCTAATGTGATACCTGGTGTGAATGTAATGGCGCTGGCTTTCTGGAGTGTGTCTGGGTGTAACTGCGAGAGAAGGCGAAAGTATGCAATGAATGAGATTGTTACCAAATGAAATTGTGTTGTTTGAGACCCAGTCTGAGTTTTTGTGAGTTCGCTCTTAAATGCTGAAGTTATTTTGACTGCCTTTCCTTTAGTGGTGTGTGGGCCATAATTGTACGTTTTTGCCAAAGAGTATAGGGGGAAAGTGTTCCAAGCGGCTCAAAAGCCACAAATGACTTTTTAAAAAGTTCTACAAATGTATCAAAGGAATGTGTTTCTTCAAACAAGTCAGACTGAATGACGTCACCAGCTAATGTGCTATACTTTTCAATTTTGGATGTCAAGGTGGATATCTCTGTTTTGTCGCCTGTGATATTCCTACGTAGTATTTCTGAGTGAATTTTAGTGAGGAAGGTATGTACAGGAATGTTCCTACCGTTAAAGAGTGGTAAACTTGTCTCGTTCTTAATAACTGTGATGATATTTTGAGTTGTCATGGTGTTGTCAGTAATTGAATTGTATGAAGAATTGGAAGTAGAATGTGGGGACGTGGTTGGTGGAGACGTAGCTTGGCTTTGTGTACAGGGTCGGTTTGTCTAGTCAGAGAGGGCTTTGGACACGTTCATGTATTAAGAAAAATATGTGTGGAAACTGTGTTGCTCCTAGGTGCCACAAAAAATGGAAAAACATCTACTTACCCAACGTGATGTTGGAGTATGGTGGTGACGGTGCTGCTGTGGGGGGCACAGCGGGGGTTGAGAAGAGATGGAAGGATTCACTACTGGAAACTGGGAATTAATTAGTAAGTGGTTGTGGGAAGGGAAGTTAGAATATATGCAATTAAGATGTTACTGGATTATACGAGAATGAGATAAAGGTGAGAGATTCTTGCGCAGCCTAGATGCGGTGATTGGTGGAGCGTTGATCTCTGGCACAGAGAGATGATCGGGCAGAGCGTGATGCGGTGTCGGAGGAGGGGGAAGATGGTCCGACTCGTGCAGTGGTGGAGAAGGGTAGTCCAACGTCTCTGTGTTGTCGTGGTGGGGGCGACGGGCGTCTTGGGTGGTGGAGAATTACCTCTGATGGAGATTTCCTTGTAGGTGTTGGAGAATGCGTCTCTATGTTGACGTGGTGGAGCGGCAGGCGTCGTGGTGGTGGAGAAATGCCTCTAGTGGAGATTTTCTTGGGGCTGAAGAATACTTAGGTATGTTGACGTGGTGGGGCGGCGGGCGTCGTAGTGGTGGAGAAAGCAGCTGAGAGGTATCGGCGTAGAACTAGGGCTTCGTCTCGTGGTTGCGGGGAGTGCAGCTACCTCCTATGCCTCCTATGCCTCCTATGTAAGATGCTTCAGCGAAGATCGAAGCTGTCGTTGAATTGTTTGCTTCGGAGTGGCGTGGGTTGTGGGCGATGCAGCTAAGAGCGTCTGTGCTTTTGGTTCATAAGTGGAATGCTGGAAGATGATTTGAAGTAATTAGTGTTGCATTGCTGCTTCGATGTCCACGGTTGTAGAAGTTAGTGTGTAGATTCGAATCCCTCTGATGGTCACCAGAAAGTAGATGTAAGTTTCGTAGTCTTCATAGTCGTAGTCGTAGTGTTTGAGCTGCCCATCAGAATGTAGGTTGCAGATTCGTAGTACCACGGATGGCCTCTAGAATGAAGAATGTACATTCGTAGTGACGTATTCTACGGTTGCCCACCAGAATATATAATGTGTGTTCTCTACATTTGAAATTGGTGGTGAAAGAAACTCAGGCCGAGTTTTTGGTGTTAATGCTCCCAGAGGGAATTTATCCTGTTCTCTTACATTCGGTTGTCGTTCTTGTTCTTAATACTACATACACGGCAAGCCCTCAGGAAAGCTCGGAGGATTACCAGACACATACTATGCATTTATACAAAGGTAACCAATTTGAAGAATATATGGAAGGCTGGGTCGTGTCGGTTGAGACGTCGGCTGATGCAGGTGGCTGGTCCGAGAGACAGCTGCGGCTATTGTTCATGATTTGAGCGCCCAGAATCTTTTGTTAAAAAGGGCGTTGTCAAGAAAGGTCGGTTAGCTTGTTCATAGAAGTCCCTAGGGAGATTTATAGCTTTTGTCGAAACCACATCTTGTAGAATATGTGTGCGTGCTTGTGCACGCCAGTCATCGTACTTAATGTTATTTCTACCTATGTGTGCTACCTTGCATTTACTTGTGTTAATTTTCATTAGCCACTTTTCAAACCATTGCTGTAGTTTATCTAAATATTCTTGAATATCTAATTGGTTTAAATAATAATTTGCCATTCTGCACAGTTTTGTATCATCAGCAAATTTGGAGTCAATACATTTCAGTCCTTGGTCTATATCATTTATATATACTATGAATAGAAGTGGCCCAAGAACGGAGCCCTGAGGAACTCCACTCGCAACATTTTCCCATCTAGAAGTTTGCCATTTAAAACAACTCTCTGTTTTCGATCGTTTAACCAATTACTAGTTCAATTTAATAGACTACTACCACTTATTCCGTGTGAAGCTAATTTAGTAAGTCTTTCGTGAAGGACGATGTCAAAGTCTAGATATATTAAATCTATATTGTTTCTTTTGTCATAATTCGAGATGACTGTGTTTTAGAATTCGAGTAAGTTAGTCACGCAAGAATGTTTCCCTCTGAAACCCTGCTGGCTATCATTTATCAAACAGTTACTTTCTAAATGATGTTCGATAGCGTCTCTGATGATAGTTTCATCATTTCTCCTACGATTGAAGTCAAGCTTATAGACCTGTAACTGTTTGTTTAAAAATTTTCACCTTTTTTGAATATGGGAGTAACATTAGCTAGCTTCCATTTTCTTGGAACATATCCGGATATGATGGATTTCTTGAAAATAATTTGTAATTGAACAACAATCCAATTTTCATTTCCTTTAAGATTATTGGATGCCAACCTCCAGGCCCTGTTTTTTTTATTAACTTTGAATTTTTCTATACATTTTTTTTATTTTTTTTTTATTTTGATATATTTACCGTAGTAAGTTCACTCTAGACTTTTCACAGGTTTTAGGTTGGAGTTCACTTTGAACATTTGAATGTTCAGGTTGATATATATATATATATATATATACATATATATATATATATAGTATATATATATGTATATATATATACATATGTATATAGATATATATATATATGTATATATATATATATATATATATATATATATATATGTTTGATTGAATACGACAGCATTCTGGAAGTTGTTAATTTTCTTTCTTGTGTTTTCTATTTTTCTAATTATATTCTTCCCTTGGATAGGGTGGGCATAAACCAATTCCTTATAATTCTCCATTTTATTACACGACGTTTCGTCTCTAAAAAGACATCTTCTGGTATTTCTGTTTTTAAAGATACAATAAATATTTATGATACTACAAGTTTGAATTACATTAATGGTTGGACATATACAAGATTATATTTAGAAATCAAACCTTAGAATTACAGTTAAGTTTAACATATTAAAATTACATTCTAAATTTAACAAAAACAAAAATAATAACTTCTACATGCCTTATAGGTGAAATGTTTAAATGGCTGGTGGCTACATCTTGACCCTGGGTGACCTTCGCTTAGGAAGGTGTGAGGTGATTAGCGGATTACCCGTGGCCTCTGGTCTTTTAAATGATCTCATGACCTGATGAGGAGAGGGGTTGTGTGGAGGGGGGGGGAGGAGGTGGAGGAGGGAGAGGTGAAGGGGGGAGTTGGGTTGTGCTGAGGGGGAGGGGGGAGGAAGAGGCGAATGATTGCATCTTATGACTGTACAGAGGTATATTGGATGTTAGGTCGCATTGCAGATTGATGGAGGGGGCTTTATCTCTGATGTACATGGCCTCTAGAAGTTGGAGCTTTCTGGAGTTGTTATGGTGGCCTATGATTTTGGTATGTTTAGATATTAAATCCCTTGTGATTCCAATGTTGTGGTATTTCTTTAGATGTTCTTTTATCGCCCCTGTTTGCTGATGGTACGTTAATCTTCTGCCTAACGTGCATTGTGTATGACCAATGTAACTAGCTGGAAGTGCAATGTCTTCCTCAGGACAAGTGAATTCATATATTACATTGGTCCTTTGCAATGCCTCCGGTTTGAACATGTTATTTTTCATAACTAGTGAAGATGTTTTGGGATTTTTATAGTATATGATGACCTTAATTTCATCATCCTCTTTTACGGGGTGGCAATTTTTCTTTATTATGTCTTTAACTGCTTTATCATCTTTTTTGTATGCCTCTGTATAAGTATTATGATAAGATATCTTTATTTTGTGTTTTGCATTGGGTTTACCCTGGGGGTTGTTCTGGGAATAATATCTATGAAGCATTTCTTTTGTCATGTCAAAATCAGTATTAGAATAACCATTGTTTATGAGCATTTGTCTTATGTGCTTAATTTCAATGTGTAGAGCTTTCCACGATGAGCACACTAGCAAAGCTCTTTTTATGTAAGCTCTGATGACACCTTTTTTGTAATTGTCTGTGCATTCCCCGTTTCCATTCATGCATTTGTTTAAGTTAGTAGGCTTTCGGTATACATCTAAGGTAAATTTATTGGGTTTAGAGTCTACTAATATGTCTAGGAAGGGGAGAGTTCCATTGTTGTTCAATTCTACAGTAAAAGAGAGTCCAGAAATCTCTTGGAGGCGGTATCTTAATAGTTCTAGATCTTTAGAACATAAGAACATAAGAACATAAGAAATAAAGGAGACTGCAAAAGACCATAAGGCCTACACTAGGCAGCTCCGTATTCATCACCACCTGTCATCCCCATCCATAAAGTTGTCTAATCGTTTTTTAAAACAACTGATAGTATCAGCGCTTACTACGTGGTTACTAAGTTTATTCCATTCATCGACCACCCTATTTGTAAACCAATTCTTGCCTATTTCCTTCTTAAATCTAAATTTGTCCAGTTTATACCCATTACTGCGAGTCCTGCCCTGTTGTTTTATTATGATGACCTTGTTTGCATCACCCTTGTTATAGCCTTTGATCCACTTGAACACTTCTATTAGATCACCCCGCACTCTGCGTCTTTCCAGAGAGTGTAAGTGTAGGTGCCTAAGCCTCTCTTCGTAAGGCAAATTTCCGAGTCCTTGTATCATTTTGGTCATTCTTCTCTGTACTGATTCTAGTGAATTTATGTCCATTCTGTAGGATGGAGACCAAAACTGTACCGCATAGTCAAGGATGGGTCTAACTATCGCTAGATAGAGTTTAATAATTACCTCTGCACTTCTATTCGTTACCGTTCTAGCAATGAAGCCTAATGCTCTGTTTGCTTTATTTCTGGCGCTAATGCACTGCTTCCTGGTTTTAAGGTCCGGACTCACCAGAACTCCCAAGTCCCTCTCGCACTCAGATTTTTCTAAAAACGTGTTATCTAAGTTGTATCTATTTTCGGGGTTGTGTAGCCCTACGTTTAACACGCTACACATGGAGATATTGAAGTTCATTTGCCATTTCACCGACCATGTTTAGTTGAGTTAGTGCTAACAAATATATCATCAATATATCTGCAATATATATGCGGTGTTATATCACTGTTTTGGAAAACCCTATGTTCTACTTCAGCCATATATGCTTGGGCAAATAGGACTCCTAGTGGTGACCCCATGGATACACCGTCCGTTTGCATATAAAGTTTTCCCTCTGGGCATCAAAAAGGGACCTCTGTGGTGCAAGTTTTTAATAATTCTTTCATGGAGTTATGTGGGATTTTGGGTGGTGGGAGATCACTATGATGATATACATAATCCAAGATGATATTGATAGTTCTTATTACAGGAATCTCAGTAAAGAGATTTTGGGCGTCTAAAGATGCTATGGAACCTTTGGTCTGGTGGGTATTTAAAAGGTCGATGAATTCCTCGGTTGATCGGAGGGAGTAGGTGGTGGGGATATAAGGGGAAATGATGTTGTGGAGGATTTTAGCAACTTGGTAAGATGGAGTGGAAATTTGTGATATAATAGACGTGGGTTATTCTCCTTATGTGTTTTTACGTTACCATAAAAATATCCTGGTTGGAAATTTCCATCTAGTTTGCTAAATTTAGTACCCCCTATCTCTGCATTAACCCCTGTGATAAGATTATCTAATTTCTTTTTCAGACTTTCTATTGGGTTGCGAGAAATTAATTTAAATTTTGAATGATCCTGTAAGATATCTCTACATTTCTCAATATACATATCTTTGTCTAATATTACATAACATGATGACTTATCTGCTTTTCTGATGATAATTTTCTCATTTTCTCTGAGTTGTCTAGCTGCTTCTTTTAGACGCGGGGAGAGTAGTGAGTTGGTGTTGTGTTGGTGACGTGATTTTGTGCTTTCACCTTGTAGTTGTTCTTGGAGGTCTTGGTTGACGGAGATTTTTCCTTCTTTCTCTAATTTGCAAATGTCTTCGAAGAGGGCTGCTAATTCCACTTTTTTGTTGATGTGGTTGTACTTAGGTTTTAGGTGGCAGTTGATACCCAAGTCCAAAAATTCAATTTGATCTTCTGTTA
>NC_134811.1:47217896-47222896 GCF_046742065.1 Oratosquilla oratoria | reverse complement strand
AGCAAGTTATTCATATTGAAAGTTTGAGTTGACCTAATGTTATAAAATGTCCTTTTAGCACGATTGTAAGCTTTGTCAAGAACATGTGTTGACAAAGCTTACAATCGTGCTAAAAGGACATTTTATAACCTTAGGTCAACTCAAACTTTCAATATGAATAACTTGCTAATTTTACCGTACCAAGAGAACCTGCAAAATATTCCAAATATATTACGTAAATTTAACATTAATGTAGTTTTCAATAATAAGAACACTGTAAGACAACTGCTCATAAATAATTCTGTCAATAGTAATAAAGGGTGTGTGTACAAAATACCTTGCAAATCATGTAATCAGTTTTATGTTGGTCAGACTGCTAAAACACTCACAACACGAATCAATCAACACAAGAAATACGTTAGAGAGGGAAACCAATCTAGCGGTATATTCAACCACATGAACCATTTTAACCACCCAGTTGACTGGGATAACGCTAAAGTAATCACATACAACAACAACATAACAGAAAGAAATTTAATTGAATGCAGTTTGATCAAATCTAGTAAGGGGATAAATGTTAATCTTCATCAAGGTTTGTACAAATTAGATAGTTTTATTTCTCATGAAATTTCAAAATTGTTTGAATTGTAATATAAATTATGAGCAGTTGTCCCATACTTGTTGGTTACCAGGACGGCCCAAACGTCCCATACTTGTTGGTTACCAGGACGGCCCAAACGTCCGTCACGTGTACTTCTTCCACTACCTCTCCGAATGCCCTCTTCACTATGTCATATATTCTGTACCTTGTTTCTTCATCTTATAATTCCTTCTTTGTATCTGCACTGAAGATGTAATTATACGAAAGCGCTCTGCTTCGTTAGTTTACTTTTCCTAGTGGTTACTTACGCACATATATATATATATATATATATATATATATATATATATACGATAAAGATGACCTTCTTCCAAAGCCGAACCCTACTGACGTCATCAAACTACTTGTGATGTGGCTGATGACGTCAGAGCGGCTTGGACAAAGTCGCTCTTTGCGCTGCGCTGTTGCTTATCGAAGGCACATCGGGTCTGGTCTCATCTGCTGCGTTGCAAGAAAGTCGCTTCTATGAACGACTACAAATTATGATGTACTGTAGTTCGAGGATCTGCCGCAAGAGGGCCAGGCTACCTTGCCCATGTTGTACTGTAGGTGATACGGGGCAGGTTTAGCATTAACTTCCTCCTTCCCTTTTGTGAATAAAATCGTCTGGCTGCAGCTAAACCCAAATATATGAAGCACAACACTATGTTGAAGGGGTTTGTACTCGTCGGCCACTCTTATCGAGAATACGGAATCGTTTGATTTTTATATATTAATTTGTTTCCTATTTATTCTATTTACTTATATATTTATTAATTATCAATATATATATTCATCTGTTTATCTATTTATTTACTTTTTATTCATCTATTCATGTATTCATTTATCTATTCATCTATTCACCTATTTTTGTAGCTATCTATTTCTCTCTCTATCTATTTGTCTATTTGGATTTCTTTTAGTATTTCAAGAGGATCACAGGTTTGAGAAAAGGGGATTAAGCAGTCTTCTTATCAAATGTTTATCAGTACAATGTGATTTCCGTCGAATTTAGAGTCACACAAACATCGTGGAGATTCTGTGGATGGTGCATGACCGCGCGCTTAAGCACGCACACGTACACACACACAAGCACACACACACACACACACACACACACACACACACACACACACACACACACACACACCCCTACACCTGTGTACTACTCCTCGCTGATGCCAAGACTCTTTCCTGTTCCTCAAGGAATCGCTACAAGTGTTCTTTGTGTTGTTGTCGTTCCCTAGACTGTCTGGCCGAGCAGTCCCGTGTTTTCCTCGCCTGACCTTCATCCGAGTTCCCCGAACGGCTCATAATGGTTTGATTTTTCTTATCTTCAGGTTGAATTATATAAATTTTATTGAGCTGCTGCTGCTGTGTGTGTGTATTTACCTAGTATTTACCTAGTTGTTTTTTACGGAGAGGGGAGCTATGCTCGTGGTGTCCCGTCTTCATATCTCGTTTTATCTAGACTGTTTTTAAATTCGTGTATCGTTTTTGCACACACCACATTCTCATCTAACTTGTTCCAACGTCTATTACCCTGTGAGGAAAACTGTTCTTTTTTAGGTCTCTTCTAGAACTGTCTTTCTTGATTTTCTTTCCGTGTCCTCTTGTATTTCTACTATCCCATTTTATTAGCTCCTCTCTATCAATAGTTTCTATGCCTTTCATGATTCTATAAATAGTTATCAAGTCTCCTCTCTTTTTTCTTTGATCTAATGTCTGTAGCTCAAGTTTTGCTAGTCTCTCCTCATATGATAGTTCTGAGAGTGTTGGTGCCAATTTCGTAATTGCTCTTTGTATTCTTTTAAGTTTTGTTATAATTTTTTTTTTGTACTTGGTGACCATGTCGTCGCTGCATACTCCAGTCTTGGTCTTATCAAAGTGACCAGTATTTTTTACAGTGTTCACTTTTTTCAACAATTTTTCATCGTCCGCAAAGAAGCTCATATAACTTTCAATTCCTTTATCCATATCATTAATATTATATATATATATATATATATATATATATATATATATATATATATATATATATATATGTATATATATATGTATATATATATATATATATATAATATATATATATATATATATATATATATATATATATATATATATATATATATATATATGGCAAACGTTATTGGGGCCTGAACTGTTCCTTGTGGAGCTCCACTAATCACTTCATCCCTATTAGAGTGTTTGTCTCTTATCACCACTCTCATTTCTCTTTTATGCAAGAAGTCTTCCATCCACTTCAGCAGTTTGCCCTGTATTTCTCCTGCAGCTTCTAATTTCTTTAGCAATTTCTTATGTGGCACCTTATCAAATGCTTTTTTTCAGGTCTAGAAATGCACAATCAGCCCATCCATCTCTTTCTTGTATTACGTCTATTAGCCTTAAATAGAAACACATTTAGTTTGTGACGCATGATAGTCCTTGTCTAAATCCAAATTGTCTTGGCTTTAGTTCGTTGTTTTTTCCAAATGCCTTACCCATCTAATTTTTATAATTCTCTCACAAATTTTAGCCATCGTACTTGTAAGAAAGACCGGTCTATAGTTAGTAGGGTCTTCCTTATTTCCCCCTTTATATATTGGTACTATATTTGCTCTTTTCCAATCTTCTGGAACTTTTCCTGCTTTCAATGAACTGCTTATTAGACTATGTATTTTGTCTGTTAGTTCATTCCTGCATTCTCTCAAAACCCAGTATGTGCGTATGTGTGTGTGTGTGTGCGTGTGCGTGTGCGTTCGTGCGTATGTGTGTGTATATATGTGTGCTGTCCTGGTGTCAGCATGTCGTTCAGAAATGAAAAAATCTCAACTGAATATGGTGAAGCATGAGGTCTTTTGATTGGAACACAAAGTGTAGCTCGTTATCACTTGATCAAGCTTTTGATAAAGTTGTCAACAAGGGAATTTGTTCTTCTATTATTGGAGCTTCTACGTGGGACCAAAAACGAGTTCTTGCAAGACTCTTTCTAATTACTTCGAATTGATGGATAAACATGTAATTATATATTGTCATACTATCATCAAATTTAGTTTAATATATGTTCATACAAGATGTTTTAGGAGAAATACACGTGCAAGGAAAAATTATAACTGTGGCTTTCAACAAAGTTTCCCATCCCTTTTAATACGTAATGCTGGCGGTGTAAGTTTAATCAGGTGACCGCCTCACCGAGTTAATACTGGGATACTGCTGCGAAATAACAGCATTCATAGAGGCAAAAAGCTACTTACCTGTGATCGGCAGGAACTCATCGAACTCTGAAAGGTACAATGGCATCACAAAGCACTATGTGTCTTGGTGAATGTTGTAATAGTTTATCTTGATTAGTTCAATTTTAATATTTGTTTGAATATTTCAATAAAACATAATATTATAACTAACCGAGGCCTTGGGGCCACTTGGTGATTTTCTTCGTCTTTGTCCTGGTGGTGATGTGTGCGTCGACTTCGGGCGTGGCATGGGGGATAGATATAAGAATGGAGGGAAAGATGAAGGTATGTGTTGAGGGGAGACTGGTTCTCTCATAGAACGCGCTCCCTCACACGTTTCGTCGTATTTACACTTCACACAATAAGGTTTATATAAGGTCTGTGATTGGTATAAATCTTGTATCACTCCCCAATCACAAATCATTTGCACTTCTGGTCAGTTTCAAATCATATTTCGTACCACGTAAAAGGGGTCCGACCTCGCACTATATTGTGGGGGCGGGTAGTGGTGGCCTTATATGGAGAAGTCAGCTGATGGTAGTCTTGCAGGATTTGTGTGTGTTCGCCAGCTGGCTAAAGGAAGGAGACTTTGAAAAAAGTGTCGTTAGTGATAGTTCCTGGTATGCGAATTGTTGCATGGTACAGGCAATCCCATGGTACAGGCAATCCCTGGTGCTGATTGACATTTTGTAATGCTGTATAAAGTCATAGTCTAGGATGGGTTGTTGGACGTTTACAATAACAAAAGTCCAGAGGAACTTGACATTCTGGAAATCCAGGACAACGTAGTGGCTGCCATATGTGGCGATGGGTGTACCGTTGACTAAGAACAGATCGTATGACGGAAGGTCTTACCTTGACTCGGGGCTGCTGCAGGAGGAATGATGCTGACGGCTGAACCCGTGTCCACCAGTAAGGAGAGTCCAGAATGATCATCACGCACAGAGAGGAGGGTGGGGGCATGGTTGGCGGGGGTGGTGGTGCCTACCGAGCCCCCGCGTATGGCGTTTTCCCGACCAGATGCATGGCTCGGTACATCGAAGTGCTTTCTCACCAAAGCGGGCATGGTACCTGCAAGTACCACTATCTTTAGGTGGCACAACATTTCGTGGCATTTGATTTTTGTAAGCTAACTGACCCAGTAATGT
>NC_134811.1:47175396-47207896 GCF_046742065.1 Oratosquilla oratoria | reverse complement strand
AGAGATAAAGTGGAGCTGAACAAGAAAATTAGCGCGAACGAATGACGAGCGATGGAGCAAGTGTGTTACTGAGTGGATACCGCGAGATGGAAAACGTGCAAGAGGGAGGCCAGACAGAAGGTGGAGAGGCGAGACAAAGAAGTCTGCAGGAGAAACGTAGCAGATATTGGCGCAATCATGCGGATCATGAACATACGGATGAAGGAGACTGTAAGAGACCATAAAGCCTACACTAGGTAGCTCCATGTCCTGTCATTCCCATTCATAAAGTTGTCTAACCATTTCTTAAAACAACCGATAGTTTCAGCGATCACTACATGGTTACTAAGTCTATTCTATTTGTGGACCACCCTATTAATAAACAATTTTTTTCCTATTTCCTTCTTAAATCTAAATTTGTCCAGTTTAATTCCATAACTGCGAGTCCTGCCCTGTTGTCTTAATTAGATGACCTTATTTGTATCACCCTTGTTAAAGCCTTTGATCTACATGAACAGCTCTATTAGATCACCCCGCACTCTGTGTCTTTCCAGAGAGTGTAAGTTACGGTGCCCAAGCCTCTCTTTGTAAGGTAAAATTTTGAGCCCATGTATCATTTTGGTCATTCTCCTCTGTACTGATTCTAGTAAATTGATGTCAATTCTAAAAGACGGAGACCAAAACTGTATCGCATAGTCAAGGATAGGCCAAACTAATGCTGAATAGAGTTTGATAATTACCTCTGCACTTCTATTTGTAACCGTCCTAGCAATGAAACCTAATGCGCTGTTAGCTTTATTGCTAACGGTAATGCACCGTTTTCTGGATTTAAGGTCAGGGCTCACTAGAACTCCCAAGTCTCTCTCGCACTCTGTTTTCTCTTAAAAAGTGTTATCTAAGCTATATCTATTTTCGGGGTTGTGTAGCTCTGCGTTTAACACGCTGCACTTGGAGATATTGAAGTTTATTTGCCAACCATGTGAACGATTTGTTAAGATCATCCTGCAAAATCTCGGCGTCGTCTCATAATCTAATTGGACTTTCCATTTTAGTGTCGTCCGCAAACTTACTAACATCACTATTAATCCCATTGTCCAAGTCGTTTATGTACATAACAAACAATAAGGGACCCAAAACCGAGCCCAGGTAAACTCCATTAGCAGCGGCGGCGCCAGGAATTTTTAGTTGGGGAGGCTAAGGGGGGGGCTGAGCAAATTTTTTTTTTGGGGGGGCTAATAGTAATATGATAATACACATATATTATCCTCATTTCAGAAGGGGAGGGGGTTAATGGTTGGGCTAGCACTGATGGCTGACAAATCTTTAGCCCTGGCAATTAAAAATTCCACTTAATAAAATTATTTCAATGAGCGTTATAAATTTTCAATTTGCTCATTTCAGTTGGGGGGGCTAATGGGGGGCTGGCCACTTTTTTGGGGAGCTAAAGCCCCCCCCCCCTGCCGCCGCCACTGTCCATTAGAAACACTCCCCTATCTGGATTTTACGCCATTTATGGTGAACTGCTGTCCTCTGTCACTGATCCAATCTCTAATCAATTCTAACACTTTTCCTCCTATGCCATGACCTTTGATTTTATTTAGTAGTCTCTGGTGGGGGACCTTGTCGAACGCTTTGTTAAAGTCAAGGTAAATAACATCGTAGCTTTCATTGTTATCTGACGCCATATATACTTTAGTGTAAAAAGATAGAAGATTAGTCACACATGACTTACCCTTGGAGAAACTATGGAATGGCATGAAATAGGCCTTTACTCAGCAGTGGACTCAGGATGGCTGATTGATTGATTGATTGATTGATTAATTGATTGATTGACTGATTGACCAATTTCATTCCCAATTCTCCCCCTGGGTACTAAACCAGAGTTCGTTATGATAAACATTTTCTTCTACATTATTGCAATTTACATTTTCTTTTGTAGCGCCCAATGTATATTTTAGGGATGACTATATCTTTTGCCCACTAGCTTTACTCGCTCACAGAGTATTTTTTTTTTCAGTACACTTTTGGCGTTGCCTTCTGACTAGGCCACCATCTACCCACGATGTCCTCCTACTACGACAATCCCTCCTTCATGCCCGACCGCACTCAGCACGCGAGACCGCATAGAGATCGGCAACAAGACCAAGATGAGGAGCAGTACCACCACCAGTGGCGGCAACAGAGGAAGCAGTGGGGACCTCAAGAGCGGTGGGGACAGAGGAGATCCCCTGATCAGAGGAAGCAGATGGGACCTCGAGAGCAGTGGGGGCAGAGGAGATCTCCAGAGCGGAGGGAGCAGAGGGAACATTCTCAACAGAATGAGCAGTGGGGGCAGAGGAGATATCCAGAACGGAGAGAGCAGAGGGAACCTTCTCAACGGAGGGAGCAGGGGGAACCTCGAGAGCAGTGGGGCCAGAGGGAACCTTCAGAGCGGGGGAAGCAGTGGGGACCCCGAGAGCAGTGGAGCCAGAAGAGGGAGGAGAGGAAATCCCCCGATCGGTGGAAGCAAAGGGAACATTCTGAGCGGAGGGAGATAAAGCCTCCTGAGCAGTGGGAGCAGAGGGCACCTCCCGAATCCTCGTCTCCTGATGGACAGGCGGTTCGGCAGCCCCAGGCACCTAGGAACGTGAGGAATCCGCCCTCCCGCTGGGACCGCATAAGACGCAACTCCAAGTTCTCGGAGGTCGGCATCGAGATGGAAGAACGAAGGCATGGGAGGAGCCGGCTGTCTCCTTCTCAGAGCGAGGGAGAAGGTTGGAGGAGGTGGACGACGGGAGACGCTGAGGATCTCCAGCAGCGTCAGAAGGCCTGGGGCGACAACGGGGACATCTACGACGGGAGGCGATACAATTCTGATCAGGTTCTTTCTCGTTGAGAATTGATTCTTTTCCTATAATGACAGGCCAGAGTATGTAAGTAGCTTACCCGGGGTACTGGTCGGGTGGTGGGAAAATACCAATAGATGCAATTAGGAGTGATACGGGAGGAGAAACTACTTTGGAGAGAGGGAGGAGAGGAGAGAGAGAGAGAGAGAGAGAGAGAGAGAGAGAGAGAGAGAGAGAGAGAGAGAGAGAGAGAGAGAGAGAGAGAGAGAGAGAGAGAGAGAGAGAGAGAGAGAGAGAGAGAGAGAGAGAGAGAGAGAGAGAGAGAGAGAGAGAGAGAGAGAGAGAGAGAGAGAGAGAGAGAGGGGAGAGGGAGAAAAGAAAAGGAGAAGGGGCAGAAGTAGTAGTGTGAGGGGACAAGACAGGCAGTGGAGGTTTAGGCAAGTTTTGGTTATAGGGATCGAAAATTAGATTTGATGGCCGTTTCATGAAGCCGTACAACCCTCTTCCCTTCCTCCTCCCCCTCCCCCTCTCCCTCCTCCTCCCACCCGAGAGCATTTCGTTAGCGTAGTTGCGACGAAAGAAGTTCAAATTTTAAACAGTCTATCACAGTGTATATCTTGGAAATAAGCTTAAGCAAAGGATGACAACCCACTTTGGTGGACAAATATGAAAATGTGGGCTTTACAGACTCTAGGGAAAGGGGAACCCCACCATCTGGTGAGTTTTAATACTTGTGTCCTACCATTTTGTCTCTTCATCCTCCTACAGGGATGGGACCTGGTCTACGCCACCCTCAGGAGACCCGACGCCAGCCTGGCCCAGTTTCTCCCGTCCCGGATGGAAGGAGCTGCAGGTAAGTGAAGATGCTAAGACCTGTTCATCTGCCAGGCAGTTTTGTACAGCTGAGGTTTTGGATTCACATAAATAAAACCGTCTGGTGTGTGTGTGTGTGTGTGTGTATGTTTTACCTAGTTGTATTTACCTAATTGTATCTTACGGGAAGAAGAGCTATGGTCGTGGGTTCCGTCTCTGTATCTCACAGTATCTAAATTGTTCTTAAATTCGTGTATGGTTTGTTCCATACATACACCATTCTATGGGGAAAGCTGTTTTTCCAGGTCTTCTATAACTGTCCTTTTAGAGTTTCTTTCAATTTCCTCTTGTATTTCTCGTATCCCAATTTAGTAAGTCTTCTCTATCAAGGACTTCCGTACCTCTCATGATTCTATAAATGGTCAACAAGTCTCCTCTTTCTATTCTTTGTTCCAGGGTCGGTAACTTTAGTTTTGACAGTCTCTCTTCGTATGACAGTTCTGAAAGTGTGGGGCCATCTTCATAGTTGCTCTTTGGATTCTTTCAAATTTCCTTATATTCTTTTTGATACTCGGTGACAAAAATGTCACTGTGTACTCCAGTCTTGGTCTTATTAGTGCGACTAGCATTTTCCTCACCATTTCTTCGTTCAAATAAGTAAATGCCACTTTTATTGACCTCAGCAAGCTGTAGGTTTCTCCGACAATTTTATTTATCTTTTTATCAGGGGTCATGTCCTTTGTGATGATTACTCCCAGGTCTTTTTCAAATCCCACTTTCTTTACATCCTTTTCACCTATTTTATATTGTCCTGATATCCTGTCTTTACTTTTTACAAATTCCATGATACTACATATCTTGATGTTGAAGTCCACTTTCCACTTATGACTTCATTCCCAAATTTTGTTTAGATCTCTGTGCAGCGACTCACAGTCTATTTCAGTATTCACTTTTCTCAATTTTGCAACATCAGCAAAAAAGTTCATATAACTGTCCACACTCTCGTCCATGTCATTTACAAAATAGCAAACATTATTGGAACCAGTACCGATTCCTGTGGAAGTCCCTTAATCACCTCTTCCCAAGTAGAACCTTTATCTCTGAGCACTACTTTAATTTTTCTTCCATTCAAGAAATCCTCCATCCATTCCAGTAGTTTATCTTGTACCCCTCCTATGATTTTCAGTTTTCCCAATAGTTTTCTATGTTGCATTCTATAATTTTTCTTTATAGATCTAGGAGAGCACAATCAGCCCATCCGTCCCTTTCCTGTATTATATCTAATAGTCTTGAGTAAAAGCAGATCAGATTTGTGGCACATGATATTCCCTATTTGAATCCAAACTGTCTCGGTTTTAGTATGTTGTTTTCTTCCAGATGTTTTGTCCATCTATTTTGATAATTTTTTCGCATTTTTTGGCTACAGTACTTGTAAGGGAAAGTCTGTAATTTGTTGGGTCTTCCTTGTTACCTCCTTTACATATTGGTATAATGTTGGCCTCTTTCCAGTCTTCTGGTATTTTTCCTTCCTTAAGCGAACAACTTATATATTTTGCCTACCAATTCTTCTTTACACTCCTTTAGTATCCAGTTTGTAATTCCATCCGGGCCGTGCGGTTTCCTGACATCAAGGTTTGTTATTTGAGCCATTATTTCAACTCGTGTTGATATTTCCTACATAGGGAGATTATACTTCTCACCCTTCATCTCAGTGCTGTACTTTTTCTCTAGTGACAACCGATTTGAAATGTTTACTCATGACCTCAGCCATCTATATATCTTTTGTGTACTCAGTTTCTATATTTCATGCTTTTTTTTAAATTTATAATTCACATATCTAGAATAGTTTTGGTTGATCCTTACATTTTTCTATTATGTGTTTTTCACTTTTTTTTTCTTCCCTGCGTATTTTTACATATTCATTCCTTTCCTTGTTATATGTTTGCCACTTTCTAGGATTTTTTGTATTTGTTCCATCTTTCCCAAGCTTTATCTCGTTTTTTTTATTTTTATTTTTATTTATTAATTTATTATTTTTTTTTGCCTCGCTGCAGTTTCTGGTAAACCAGCACTTATCATATTTCTTTTTCTGTTTTTGTCTTGGTACATATTTATCCATCCCTTCATTATAGATTTCCTTCAGAATCTTAAATTTTTCTTAAACTCGCGTCTTTTCGTTGTGAAATTTATCCTAACTCGCTTCTTGAAAAAAGAAAAGAAAAAAAGAATCTTAACTTTCACAAAGTCCGTTTTACTATATACCAGTCTACCTATTCTGTATTTATCATTTTTCTCCATATATATTTCCTCCTTCACTTCTAGTTCAAGTAATATGTGGTCTGACGTAAAGAATAAACCCAGTCTTGACGGCCCTTTATCATTTCTATATCTGGTGGTCTCCTTTACCCACTGTGTCATTGCATATTCCATAGCCATGTCAAGTAATACATTTCCCCATAATTCCTCTCCACCTTTCACTGTCATCTCTTCCCAACATATTTCTTTGCAGTTGAAATTTTCCATAAGTACCACGTTTCCTTCATCTTTCAGCATCTCGTTTAATGAAATCCTTGTATCCTCTATCATTTTAAAGTAATCTCTCTCTCTCCAGGAACCCATTTTTGGGGACACATAGATTACCACAAACGTTCTCTTTTTCATGTCTTTATCTTCAACTCTTATCGTGATCATTTCCACACTATTCTCTCCATTTGTAACCTTCCACCCTGCTTTTCCTCTCTATTTCTAAGTCAGTGATTATGTAATCTATTTCCAACACTGTTAAGTGATAGTGGACCCCTCAATTTTGTTTCTACAGTTGCCATTATGTCTGACAATTAATCATTAAGCTCATTTAATCCTGAAATTAAAACATTTATATTAGTATAAAGCACTTTTAATTTTCTGCACTCTCCATCTCTTTTTTGTTTTGTTTTTGTTACTTTCGTTTCTTTTCTTGAAGATACAATTTTCTCAGTCTCATGTTTAACATTCTCTAAAAGAACCTAATTTTCTCGGGCTCCGTTTTTTTTTTTAAGCTTCGCTTCTTAATGTCTTCTCTCTTTCTCTTTCCTCTTTCTTTTATCAATACATCTTTATAGTGCTCAGTATTACCTATCTTACTTGTTTATGCTAGTTTCTCTTCCGCTGCCCTTTGTTACCTTAGTTTGATCTTTATGGGTCGATTTCCTTCTTCTACATACCTTCCTATGTTATACCTTTCCTCTATTTCCTTTTCTAATTCTTGCTCTTTGTTTTGTATTACTCTCAAAACATCTATTACTAAAATTTTCTCTTATTTTTCTCTCACAAATCTGTGTGTGTGTGTGTGTGTGTGTGCATGCGTGCGTGCGTACGTACATGCGTTCAAGTATGTGTGTGTGCGTTCGTGCGTTCAAGTGTGTGTGTACATTACAAAGGATTACAAAGGCGGAGCATGCCGACAGGAGACCTTTTGATCCATATCTAGGTCGGATGCAAAAAAAAAAAATCATATTAATAATAAATAAAAACTATAATAATGTAAATAACAAATATAATACATAAATAAATGCATAGGTATAGTTAAAATAATAAACAAACAGGTAAATAGTAAATGATAATAAATTGACATATAACTAATAATAAATGAAAATCAGACAGACAAATTATAACAAAACAAAAACAAATAATATAACATAAATCATAATCATTACAGCATCTTACTTAGGTATTTATCTAAATGATTCTTAAAGCTTCGAACTGAACTACATTGCACTACCTGTGCAGGAAGTTTATTCCATTCATTAACTACACGGTTGGCAAAGTTGTTTCTACCTACTTCCAAATTGAATCTATTTCCGGACAATTTGAGACCATTGTTTCTTGTCTGATTCTCATTCAATGTGAAAATTTGGTCACTTTTGATGTTGTCAATTCCCTTTAAAATCTTAAAGACCTGTATCAAGTCACCTCTGAGTCTACGCTTTTTTAGGAAAAACAGATTCATGTGCTTAAGTCGATTTTCGTATGATTTATTTTTGATATTTGGAATCAGTTTTGTGGCTCGCCGTTGTACTTTTTCCAGTCTGTCAATGTCTTTAATGAGATTCGGTGACCATACGGAAACATCATATTCCAAATGTGGACGAACTAACAATTTATATAGCTTGTTAATGAGTGATGGACTTTTGAAATCAAAAGATCGCGCAATCAATCCCAGAATCTTATTTGCTTTCTCAGAGGCTGAAATACACTGCTTGGATGATTTGAGGTCGTTACTGATAATTACGCCGAGATCTTTTTCACTATCCACTTTTGTTAACGAATTTCCAAATAACTTGTAATCGTACTTACTGTTATTTTTACCTATGTGCATTACCTTGCATTTACTTGTGTTAAATTTCATTAGCCACTTTTCAGACCATTGCTGTAATTTATCTAAATCTTCTTGAATATCTAATTGGTTTGGGTGATCATTTGCCACTCCGCACAGTTTTGTATCATCAGCAAATTTGGAAACAGTAGATTTTAGTCCATGGTCTATATCATTTATATATACTATGAATAGAAGTGGCCCAAGAACGGAACCCTGAGGAACTCCACTTGCAACACTTTTCCATCCAGAAGTTTTTCCATTTAAAACAACTCTCTGTTTTCGACCTTTCAACCAATTACTAGTCCAACCTAATAGGCTACCACTTATTCCATGCAAAGCTAATTTAGTAAGTAGTCTTTCGTGTGGGACGGTATCAAAAGCTTTTGCAAAATCTAGATATATTAAATCTATATTGTTTCTTTTGTCATAATTCGAGATAACTGTGTTGTAGAATTCGAGTAAGTTAGTCACGCAAGAACGTTTCCGTCTGAAACCATGCTGGCTATCATTTATCAAACGGTTACTTTCTATATGATATTCGATAGCATCTCTGATGATAGTTTCCATTATTTTTCCTACAATTGAAGTCAAACTTATAGGCCTATAGTTATTTG
Source organism: Oratosquilla oratoria (assembly GCF_046742065.1). Taxonomy (NCBI): domain Eukaryota; kingdom Metazoa; phylum Arthropoda; class Malacostraca; order Stomatopoda; family Squillidae; genus Oratosquilla; species Oratosquilla oratoria. The sequence continues at coordinate 47,199,308 of NC_134811.1, read as the reverse complement.
GCTTCTTTTTGTCACCTTTTTTGAATATGGGAGTAACGTTAGCTAGCTTCCATTCTCTTGGGACATCTCCGGATATGATGGATTTCTTGAAAATAATTTATAATGAAACAACAATCTCATTTTTCATTTCCTTTAAGATTCTTGGATGCCAACCGTCAGGCCCTGGTGTTTTATTAACTTTGAGTTTGTCTATACACCTTTTAATTTTTTCTTTTGTTATATTTACCGTAGTAAGTTTACCCCAGACTTTTCACAGGTTTCAGTTTGGAATTCACTTTGAGGTGTTTCGTTTACGAATACCGAGCTAAAATAATTGTTTAAGATATTACACATTCCTTCATTTGAATATTCAAGTTGACCGTCAGCAGATAATAGTGGACCAATGTGATTCCTAACAACCTTTTTATCTCTAATGTAACTATAGATTTCTTTGGGATTATCTTTGGATTTATCAGCGATGTTCATTTCGTATTGTCGTTTTCTTTTTCTTATTGTCTTTTTTAAATCTCTCTGTATTAATACATAACTTTCATAGTCATTAGGTGCACCCGAGTACTTATATTTCTTATAAGCCTGTCTCTTTTTAGCAATACTTTTTTCAGTTTCTTTGTCGAGCCACTTTGGGCGAGCCTGATTTGGGGGACGTCTGTCCTTAAAAGGAATGTAAGTTTGAATCATCTTAGTGAGCGTATTTTGAAATATTTCCCACATCTGATCTACAGGCCTTTCGTTTAATTTTGCCTCCCAATCTGTAAGCTGAAGCTCCTGACGTAGTCCTATGAACTGAGCTTTACTGAAATCGGGTATTTTAGAAGCACAAGTATCTATTCTAAAATTGTTTAGGAGTTTGAATCTGACTAAGTTGTGATCGCTATTTGCAACAGATTCACCGACTTCTACATCAGTTACCATGCTTTCGCGGCTAGTGATCAAAAGATCGAGTAAGTTTCCATATCTTGTGGGCTCTTTTACATGCTGAATAAAGTAATTGTCACCAAGAAAATCAATCAAGCGACTACCTATATGGCCATGTTCAAGGGTCATCCAATCAATGTCAGTAAAATTGAAATCACCCATTATCAATAAATCCCGGTTGCAGAAACTAGACAGTTCTTGAAATAACAGTTTGTCGTCTGCTAATGATAATGTCTTTGGCCTATATATTACACCTATATTCATTTTTTGTCCATTTGTATGGGTTAACTCAACCCACAAACTGTCATATGCATCCTGTTTCACTTTCTCTAAAACACAAGCATGAACATTGTTTTTAACGTACAATAGAACACCCCCACCTTTCTTATGGTTTCTATCCTGATGAAAGTGTTTAAATCCCGCAATATTAAATTCAGCTTCAAACTCTGTACCATTTAAACATGTCTCAGTTATTCCTATCATATCGAGATTTTCGCTTTTGATATACGCCTGTATTTCTTGAAATTTGTTCCTAATACTACGAGCATTAAAGTACATGGTTTTAAGAAACTCGTGATTATTTCTTTTTGACACATTTTGAGTTTCAATATCATGTCTTATATTATCATTTTGTTTTTTATTTATGCCTTGCTCTATATTATTATTATTTGGTCCTTCATTGACATTCAATGCCTCATTAACATTTCTCCTATCAAAATTAACATTTCCCCCATCACGGACATCTGGTCGATCACGGTCATCCGATCTATTTTGTACATTTTGTCCCCCTACGTCACCGTGATTCACGCCGCCCTCCCGTCGTTCAGTGACATTATGTCCGGCATCCCTTTGTAAAATTATATTTTGTCCTCCAGTGACATTATATCCTACCGTGATATTTTTTCCTCCACTATAATTACATCCCATCGTGATCTTTTGTCTTCCACTGTCATTACATCCTATCTTGATATTTTGGCCTTCATTGACATTCTGTCCGGTATCCCTTCCTAAAATTATATTTTGTCCTTCACTGACATTATATCCTACCGTGATATTTTCTCCTCCATTATCATTACATCCTATCGTGATATTTTGTTCTCCACTATCATTATTTCCCATCGTGATCTTTTGTCCTCCACTGTCATTACATCCCATTGTGACATTTTGTCCTATGACATTACATCCTAATGTGACATTTCGTCCTCTAGCGACATTACACCCTATCATGATATTTTGGGCTTCATTGACATTCTGTCCGGTATCCCTTCCTAAAATTACATTTTGGCCTTCACTGACATTATATCCTACCGTGATATTTTCTCCTCCATTATCATTACATCCTATCGTGATATTTTGTTCTCCACTATCATTACTTCCCATCGTGATCTTTTGTCCTCCACTGTCATTACATCCCATTGCGATATTTTGTCCTATGACATATCCTAATGTGACATTTCGTCCTCTAGCGACATTATATCCTAAAATTATATTTTGTCCTATACTGGTACATTGTTCTACATTAATGCTATACTCTACACTGTTTTCCCAAGTACATTCTATTTCCCCTTCCCTTTGGGCTTCTACCCTAAAAAAGGAGCTAGTTCATTACAAACTCCCACAGTGAGGTTTGTAAGAACATCTTTGCCTCTGCGGGTAAGGTGGATCCCGTCAGAAGCGTAAAGGTCATGGCGCCTAGAAAAGAGATACCAAGGATCAAGAAAGTGGTATCCCAATTGTGTGCAAAACTGCGATACCCTATCATTGATCCCTATGGCTCTACTGTTCCAACACGAGCCTGCGTAGATCCTCGGGAGGATCCCACAGACTACGTGACGGCTCCCACGTTCCTTCATCTCCTGAAGGAGGACCTTGTAATTCCGAACAAGCTCCTCTGATCTCACCCTACCTACATCGTTACTTCCCGTATGAACAATCGTAACCGTGCTCTTCCGTCCTTGCTCCCTGATGGACCGGGTACAATCAACGATCCCACGGCCCGGTTGACATACAAGCTTGCAACGTCGCTTAGTCTTTCGCTGCAGGATGTCGTCATAGCCTCGAACCATGGAGTCCCCCACCACCAAGAACTCCTGGTTTTCAGCCACTTCATCCTCCAGTAGAGCAAAACGATTGGCTAGAGCCAGCGGTTGCTCCACAGGGCACACGTCTACCGAACGCGGGCTCGACAAACGGGACCCCACGGAGCGCCACTCGCTCACGGCAGTGACAGTAGGTGAAGAAGTGGAACGCTCTTTGGGTTGAGGGGAGGGTTCACTCTTCTCACGGAGCGCACTCCTGAGAAGACGAATTTCCTCCTCACACATCCTGAGACGGACCTCTAGGTTCACGCAACCTTCACAAGCCATTTCGCTCCCCCTTCAGCAATAAAAACGGCAAAGAGAAAATACAAATCAACAACAACAAAAAATCAAAGCGGTCTCTAATAAACTAAATACGCGAAGCTTACTCTGCTTACCTTATACTATTTCTCCTACCTTTGGAGTACGGTAACAGAAAACTGTTTTGAATTTAAATAGAACACTGCACTTTATCTTATATCTGTAACTGTATAGCGCTATACGTATACAATTACAAAAACACAACACAATCACTTAACACTATTCGGAGATATAAAATTCACAGGTATTCGCTAGCTGGTGTCTTTGCAGAAAAACGAGGTCTCTAGCTGAGGTCACGAGCGGACTGAGCTGAGGTCACGAGCGGTGTACATGCATGCATTCAAATGTGTGCGTGTGTATATGTGTGTGCGCATGGGTTCAAATGTGTGCGTCCGTTCAAGTGTGTGTGTGTGTGTCTGTGTGTGTGTTTTTTTAAGTGTGATTGAGAGTTTATGTATACGGTTGCATCCATGTATGTACGTGTTCATCACACGTACAATAACTTGATAATTACATTTTCAGATGGTGTTCATCTTCCCTTATCACCCACATCTTTTCTTCTGCTCTCTATTTCTCGTGAGCCGGGTGTCACTTTTCCCTTTATTCTGGCTGGCCACCAGGTTATTTTATTCATCCCTGTTGTTACATTGGCTTCTTGTCCTTCGTGGCAGGCGGCACCCTCCGTTTTCGGGGCGACCGACGTCGAGTTTCTCAGCGTCCTCGTCAATCGACCGGTGAGGCTACGACGACCACGGCGATCAAAGAAGAGCGTAAGTGTCCTTTTCCACAGCCAGGTCATTCTGACTCCATAAATCGCCCACCATTTTTTTTTTATATTTCCTACGCCTAGCCTATATTCTGATTATAAAATTGGCTATTGATATTATCTTCATTAAAGAATTATGTATTTTTATTATTGTTCCTGAGAATATAGGGATTTTCACACTGAATTTAACCGTACTTTTTTTTCTTAATGATTATCCCAGTTTAAAAAGTTCTTTGGTTCTTTACTTTAGTTTCGGTGGCACACTGCAGCAGCATCGAGTTGTAGACAAGCCACCTTTTCCATGTAATAAAATATTGCCTAATTCAATATATTAAGACCTTAGATTGTGTATTATTTTCTCAACTAGTTCCTTGTACAGAAATTATAAAAACAAAAATATACGCTCATTTTCATTTACTGCACACTTTTATTTAATAAAAAAAAAAAATTCCAATACGAAAAAAAATTATATGTAGATATATGCTGGGGAGTGGTGGTGGTAGAAGTGCACATTAATCTTTAAGGCCACAGCTAAAAATAAGTTGCTTTCTTTGAAGCTTGCAGCGGTTGTTATTGTTTTCCTTAGCATTGTAGGTTTTAGCTAAAACTTCTTCTTTTTAGTTTTCAGCCAATAGTTAATCTTTCTTTTTCAGTAATGACAGGAGACAAGGCCCAGGCCGAGCTGGCGCGGGTGCGGGAGCTGCCCATGTCCATTTCCCGTCGCCGGCAGTACCGCCAGGAGCTGAAGGCCATCATTCAGGTAAGGGGAGGGCCGGGGATGAAACTGAAATAACTGAAACGAGGGCGTGTGACGTCACCCCACTTCTTCGCCCTGAATCCCTGAAACCCTCAGGCGGGTGGGTGAGTGGTTGGGTGAGGTGGCTGCTGTCCTCCCTCCCTCCCTTTCTCCTTTCCTCCTTATTCCCCTTCCTTCCTCTCCTTCTCTCCCTCCCTTATTTCTTCCCTCCCCCTTTTCTCTCCTCTCCCTCCTTCCTTCTCTACCTCACTCCCCCCGTCACTACCAATATTCAAGTCCCTCATTTCATCCTCCACCATTATTACATTTGTACATGATTACGTGGGGACTTGTAGAATGTTTTTGTGTATATATAATTGTTTATTTCATTTCATTCCCGTTGATGAATAGTAATGACAACTGTTGACTCGAGGCAACTGTATATAGGGCCAGTGAGATCACGACTGCATTAAAGTCCTTCGCTTCCAATAAGCGGGGCGGGGGGGGGGGCGCAACGGATATGATTAATAGTCTGGCGGTAGATGGAATGAAAAGGGAAATACTATCCGGTAAGGAAGGAGTTCTTTGAGAACATTTTTTTGCTTACGACGTGGTGCTGTTGCAGAGATGAATTAAGCAGTCCAACGACAGCCAGAATAAAAAAAATATATTTTGTACTGGTTGATTTTCTTCTTCTGACGGCAGAGTGAGATGGGTGCCGCCTGGTTCGAGGGCGCTCGCCCCGTCACAGACTTCGTCAGCAGGGGCGGCTCCAAGCTGAAGAACTACACGAGTGGGCTGAGGGTGAGTGCATATTAAATAGGGGGTTCGACTTGCACGAATGGGGTGGGGAAGCACAAACCTTCCCTTCTTGCCCCTTATTTACATGTTGTTTTTTCAATTACATTTCACCTAGAATCCAAAGTACTGAGGAATAGGTCCAGCCACACAGGATTTGCTGAATTGGAAAAGAACTGGACGGTACGTCGGTGTTCAGCTGGCTGCAAAGTGTACTGACTCGGGTTACCACACTGTTTTTACTTATTTGTCTATTTATATATATAAAAGTGCAATGGGAAATAGACATCTGGGAATGGATGCTAAGAGGAGACTGTATGAAGGAGTGATTGTGCCAACAGCAATGTACGGGGCAGAAACATGGAACATGAGAGAGGAAGAGAGAAGGAGTTTGAATGTGTTTGAGATGAAATGTCTGAGAAGTATGATAAGGGTTACTAGGCTAGATAGAGTGAGAAATGAGGAGGTGAGGAGGAGAACGGGTGGAAAGGGAGCTGGGAGATAGGATTGATGAAAGAGTATTAGGATGGTTAGGACACATGGAAAGAATGAGTGAAGAAAGATTAGTAAAAGAAGTGTGGAAGGCGGAGGTGGAAGAAGTGAATGTGAGGGGGCATCCTAGGATGAGATGGATGGATGGGCTGAAAGGGGTTTTACAAAAGAGAGGAATGTCTGTGGAGGAAGGACGGGAGAGGACAGAGGATAGGGGTGAATGGAGAAGGGTTGTGTATAGATGAGGATGTGATGCATGAGGGGGAGTGGGTGGGGGATGGGGAGTGAGGAAGTATGTATGAAAAAATTTGACGCAGCCCGAAGGGATATCTCCCCGTCTTCTTTTCTGCATGAGGGGACGGAGAGGGCGGGTCGCCGAATTTATGAAGCTGCCTTGCTGTGGATGTGCTGTGTCTTGCGACACTGCTTCTGACCCAGGGCAATGGACAGGATGCAGGGATGACCTGTCATCCAGGAGATGCCAAGATGGGAGGGAGGGAGGAGGGTGAAGGGGAGTGGAATGTACGGGAGGTGAAGTGGGTGGAAGTGATTTCTATGCCTTTTTCTTTTTGGCTACCCCCCATGTAAGGGGGAAAAAGCCTTTGGTATATGTATTTATTTATTTATTTATTCATTCATTTATTTGTTCATTCATTATTTTTTTTTTATTTCACCATAGAATAAAGTGAGTTTGCTTTTCGAAGTGAGGATATATTTCCAGAGTTCGTGGATGAGCTTTGTATACATGTTGTATATATGAAACTGTCTTAATAATAACCTCCTTGCTCAGATATGGGACCGTCCATTCAAGAAGATCGAAGGTCGTTTCGGCATGAGTGTGGTCGCTGTCTTCAACTTCATCCGCACGCTGGTGAAGCTGGACCTGGTGTTCAGCATGGTGCTCCTCGGGGCTGTGGTGGTCCCCGCCGCGTTGTGGCAGGCCCCACAGCAGTACGGGGGGTGGCATGTGTACAATCAAAGCGATAATTTGTGCCAAGATATCTATCTGGATATGGACAACAGCGAGTCAATGGTAATGGAACTAGGTATTGTGTTTATTTTTCATTCATTCATTTATTCATCAGGTGATTCGCCCATATATTTGTTTGTTTATTTACTTATTTATTTATATAAAACTTGGGTACGGTCCGTAGCTGTCGCCAGCATTCTAGATGCTGTGGGGCTCCCTATCCCTATGATTAATCTTTTTGTTTCAGGTCACCACCCATCTCGAAATCAATACCAACACAAACTTGTTCTGGAAACAGACATCTTATACCGTATATGCAGTCTCTACGTAGGAGACACAGAACATATCATTCTACACTCCCCAGTATTCACATAATTCATAGTTGCTGACTTATGGTCCAGCTCTGAGACCGTAGCCGGCTATATCTGTGTCGTAGGTCTCTTGTGGGAAAAAATTGAGGCAACAGATTGACTTAAAAAATTCTCGTGACTAATGTCAGGCATGTTCATTTGGTTACGATGCGCAGTACACAATTTTTTTTTTCTCCAGGTTTTCCAGTGCTCGAAAGACTACGTGTCCTCGATCAACACGGGGCACCACGTCGACTTCATCGAGCTCGTCCGAGACTTCATTCAGGGCAGCGGGTTCCTCGAAAACACGCTCCTGTTTGCCGGTTTCTACTCGCCCAAGCTCGGCGCGGATGGATTCAAGATGTACATGGCCTATCCGATCACCATGCTCGTCGTGTACGCGGTGTCCCTCCTCCACGTCGTCTACTTCCTCTCCCGCTGGCTGAGGACCAACGTCACCACCACAGCCTCTGTCGGGCTAGTGTACTCCAATATTGCTTTCGCCGGCTGGGACTTCGGGATCACCGAGAGTGAGGCGGCCAAGACAGAAGAGAGACTGATCGCCACGGAGGTCCGGGTGGCCATCGAGGAAGAGAGGTTCCAGGAGAGGAAGGCCGGACGGTCCCAGAAGAATCTTGTCATTCTCTACCTGACCCGCGGTATAGTTAACCTTTTCGTGGTCTCACTCCTCGGAGGAGGCTGGGCCGCCATCTACTTCGTCGTCAAAGCCACTGACGACAAGGGCACGGACGATTTCCTGCGGGAGTACGCGCCCACCGTTACAGTGGCGGTGCTCAACTTTATCCTCCCCAATGTCTTCAGCAGGATCGTGGCCCTGGAGGGTTACTCTGGTCGGGTCGAGCTGATCCTCACCCTCTTCAGGAGCGCCCTCGTGCGTCTTACCTCCCTTGGGGTCCTCCTCATCTCCCAGATTTCGATCTTCGCTACTGGGGTCAGCGAGAAGGACTGCTCTCCGACCAAGGAAACGATGTGCTGGGAGACCCACCTGGGCAAGCAGATCTACTCGCTCCTTATACTCGACGCCGTGACCAAGATTGGCGTCACTTTTGTCGTCAACGTAGCCCGACGCCTCCTCCGCGACGTCAAATTTGCCTTCTGCAGGATCATCGGCATGATCGAATTCGACGTGCCCACGCACGTGCTCGACATCATCTACACTCAGACGCTCCTTTGGCTCGGGACCTTCTTCTCTCCGCTCATCCCGGTCATCGCTGTCCTCATCCTCATCCTCCACTTCGGCCTTAAGATGTTCGCGGCCTTTTTCACCTGCGTCCCGGCCACCAAGGTCTTCCGGGCCTCGAGGTCGTCCTACATGTTCATGGCGGTGCTGACTGTTGCCTACATGCTCTCCATCATCGCTATCGGCGTCTCTCTCCTATGGCTGCAGCCCTCACGGGGCTGCGGCGCCTTCCGGGGTCTCCGGATTGCTTGGGACGCCGTAGTCTTCAGCATGTGCGGCGAAGCCGAATGGTTCAGGTGAGTTTGATCTTTTCGTTAAATCCCTTTCCTACGGCGTCGTTCCTTAAACTGAAAAAATCACTATCCACGATTGAGGAGTGTCAAGGGCATCACTGGGATGAAACGGTGCATTAAATGCGATCCCCCATAATAGGTAAATAAATGTGTCGAAGTGAGTAGACAAAGAACCCTACTTATTTTTCTCTCCGAAAGAGTCGAGACAAAAATGTACTTAGGATTGGTTAACCCACTTATAGAGGGCGATAAGGGTTTTTATGTAGATAAATTAAATTTTCTAGATATCAGCAACCTGGTGATTTTTTTTATCTTTGACTGAATCATTTTTTCAGGTCCCTCCTCTTTATTATGGACAGCGCTGTCTTCGCTCTGCCCATCCTGGTCATCCTCGTCTTCCTTCTAGTCTACTACGTGTCCCTCTACAAGGCCAAGATAACTACAATCAAATACCTTGAGGAACAACTCAAGCACACCACCAGAGATAAAGTGTTTCTCATGAATACTTACGCTCGGCTAAGACAAAATCGTGGTTGAAGATATTCTTTTATGTCAATACGCACACGTACTAATAAATATGTGATATGTATATATATATATATATATATATATATATATATATATATATATATATATATATATGTATATATATATACATGCACACAGACACACATATATATATATTTTGGAAGGAGGCCATTTATGATGCATGCGTTGTTGAAGTCAACAGCTGCGATAGCATTATTATGCTTGTAGAAATGCTTTTCTAAGTTGCGCACCAACGTGCGGTCGTCTGGAAGCAGGTTCTTAAGCAGATTGCTGAAGTCCATGGTGTATATCTCTCGAGACGTCTTTCGGCCTTAACTGGCCATCTTCAGGAGGTGTGGGCTGGTCAAATTGATGACGGAGAATGAATCGAAGTGGCTGTGGGACGGTATATAGCGGTGGGGAGTGGATCACCGGGCAGCGCCCGGGGCGGTGGCGTCAGCCAATCAGCGCACGGGAATCATTCTCTGCCTTCTGGTTGGTAAAGACATTTCGGGCTGTTGCTGGATGTTGATAGCGGGTTTTTGGTTGAAAATGAGCACCGCTTCTGTCATTCTTAGTCGTCTGGTGTCGTTGTTTCTCTCGATGATGGTGGTGTTGTTTTCCATGTGGTGCCTTTTGAGTACGAGCCCATGTTCGTACAGGTAATGCCTCCTTATGGCGCCGTCCTGCAAATGGGCTGAGATCCTCTTCGACAGTGTTGTGGTGGTTACGCCGATGTACTTGGAGTTAGGGCGACTGCAGTTGCCACTGGAGCATGTGTGTTCGTACACGGTATTCACCTCTTGCATATCACTTGTCTTGGGTAGGCAGCTGTTCTTTATGACCAAGTTGGATGTCTTCCGTGTCTTGTAGTAGATGACGAGGTCAATTTTTACAGCCGGGTCGGTGGGTGTGACATTCTTGTAGATTATATTTCTGAGGGCTTTTTCGTCATCCTTATAGGCTGAAGACATAGTACCCTTGTAAAAGAGTTTTAAATTTTGTGTAGCTAAATGTTGTTCCTGTTGACGCATAAAGTTGTCTAGTCGATGTTGTATGACGTTATTTATTTCTGCCATGGGCTCGTACTCAAAAGGCACCACATGGAAAACAACACCACCATCATCGAGAGAAACAACGACACCAGACGACTAAGAATGACAGAAGCGGTGCTCATTTTCAACCAAAAACCCGCTATCAACATCCAGCAACAGCCCGAAATGTCTTTACCAACCAGAAGGCAGAGAATGATTCCCGTGCGCTGATTGGCTGACGCCACCGCCCCGGGCGCTGCCCGGTGATCCACTCCCCACCGCTATATACCGTCCCACAGCCACTTCGATTCATTCTCCGTCATCAATTTGACCAGCCCACACCTCCTGAAGATGGCCAGTTAAGGCCGAAAGACGTCTCGAGAGATATACACCATGGACTTCAGCAATCTGCTTAAGAACCTGCTTCCAGATGACCGCACGTTGGTGCGCAACTTAGAAAAGCATTTCTACAAGCATAATAATGCTATCGCAGCTGTTGACTTCAACAACGCATATATATATATATATATATATATATATATATATATATATATATATATATATATATATATATATGTATGAGAGTATGGGTGGAGGAAGAATAAGCGAAGATTGGCTGGAACTCCTTTATTGCTTATACGTTTCGACCGACTCAGCCTTCTTCAGTAAGTTGTCTAGAAACTGCTTGAACGGGGACACGGACAGGTCATCCCGCTGGCTGGCTGGGGATTCCCATTCCCGTACCCCAGACAGCCAGCGGGATGATCTGTCCGTGTCCCAGTCTTCGAGTGTATAATTATAACGTTCAAGCAATTTGTAGACAGCTTACTGAAGAAACCCAGTCGGTCGAAACGTATAAGCAATAAAGGAGTTCCAGCCCATCTTCGCTTATTCTTCCTCCGCCCATTCATCCAATATATATATATATATATATATATATATATATATATATATATATATATATATAAACTATATATATATATATATATATATGTGTGTGTGTGTGTGTGTGTATTACGAGTGACAAATGTAGTAGTACATTTGTAAATCACAACTGAAACCACAGTCGGAGAAGAAAGAAACTGAAACGGTGAGTCTATATATTTCGACTGTAAACTACAATCCTCTTCAGTAGTACAGAAGGTGACAGGAGAAGGACTAAAGGACGCCTGCCCTGACTCGAGTGGTAACCAAGGAAACATGAAGTGTGGGGTCAGATGGAAGATGCCTGTTGACGATGTTGGTGATGGAAAGTCCTGGAATTATGTCAGGAGACCACTGCTCCTTTGAGATGTTCATATCCGTTATGTACTATATTATTGTGGATTCCACCATCTTCCTCCTTAACCCACAACCAGATTTATATATGAGAGCAGTTTATCCCAGTTGAGACAGTGATTGAACTGACTCACATGCTGAAACACTGCTGAACTTTCTTGCCCGTATCTGATGGAACGTTTGTATTCATTCAGCCTTGTCCCCAAGTCTCTCCCTGTCTGCCTAATGTAAACTAAATCACAATCCTTACATGGGACCGAATAAACACCTGGATTGTGTTCTCCTTTCAAAATTGAGTGGGAAGAAAAGGGTAAGATTCCCCCACCTTTTTTTTTTTTTTTAGAAATTTATATTAAGAGGAATGGGAATAGACTGTCTTTCACGGTTTATATAAAAAATACCCATTCAGGCAGTTATCTTAATTTTTTTTAGTCAACATCCCGATAACGTACAAAGCGTCGGGGATTTTTCTCCGAGCTTTTAGGATTTTAAGCCCCCAATTTTCAGATAATGAATTATATTCCATCGGGTCCCAATTCACTAAAGTAGCTTACCTTCCTTGGTTCCTGGATAAAGCCCTTAACTAAACCAAAACTAGCTCTTTTAACACTCCATCCAACACTGGCAAACATTTTATCCACAAAAGTTCCCTTATTGTCCCCTTCTCCAATTCTTTTAACAATGTGACCAAATTTCTTTCCTAGGATAAGTTACAGTTAGTTCACAACTACCTGAACACCATTAAGAAAAAAGTAGTCAATGTTCATCAAAGGTTGAAAGGAGAACACAAATATGAACATCTCAAAAGGGCTTTTCATCATCAACATCGTCAACAGGCATCTTCCACCTGACTCCACACTTCATGTTTCCTAGGTCACCACTTAAGTCAGGGCAGGCGTCCTTTAGTCCTTCCCCTGTCCCTCTTTTATTTATTTTTGTAAGAGGGTGTATAATTACGAGTATAGCACCCTTCTTTTTCTGTACTACTGAAGAGGACTCTAGTTTTCAGTCGAAATAGATAGACTCACCGTTTCCGTTTTTTTCTTCTGCTCCGACTGTGGTTTCAGTTGTTATATATATATATATATATATATATATATATATATATATATATGTATATATGTATATATATACACATATATGTATACATATATATATATATGTATAAATATGTGAGTGTGTGTATATATATACATATATATAAATATATATATATATATATATGTATATATATATGTATATGCGTGTGTGTATATATACTATTAAAAGTAGTAGCTTCTGTCTGTCTGTCTTTGTTTGCTTGTTTGTTTGTTTGTCCATGAACTCCTCCTAGGGTATGGGAAATAGACCCTCATAACCATATATATTCCGATTCCCTATCACTACAGGTACTTGAATAACTATATTTCATTCCCCCAATAATGTGATTTTGGCTAGGGTTAAGGGTTAAAAGGATATGATGGGGTAACACGCCACTACTGTAGTGTCCCCTTACACGATTGGCATTTTGTGACAAAAATTACTATGATTAAACAAACCATTGTATATGTTCCTGAATATTATCTATATTTGTGAAAGTAATGTTGCCACAAACTATGATATCCTTTGTAAGGAGAAAACATGTAAATGTAATATGATTGTATAATTTTACTAAATGTATAAATATCGATTATTTTTATTTTACTTTTTCGTGGGCTGTAATAAACATAATTTCAAAGTAAAAAAAAATAGGGTCATATTGTTCTCTTTCGGCCGAATATATTTTATTATCAAAGGGCGTCTCCCTCCTCGATTTTTTCTTACTTTCTTAACATTATATTGATTACCTTTTCCATTGAGTTATATTGATACGTGTAACTTTTCTCCACAAATTCTATCAAAATCAAAATGATCATCATTTGCCCGCAGCAACATGCGGGTAATTCGGCTTGTATATATATATATATATATATATATATATATATATATATGTATATATACGAAAACGTTTAGTGTTCCGATCTTTTGATTTCAATATGTTTTCTACAAAATATACATACACACACACACACACACACACACACACACACACACACACACACACACACACACACACACACACACACACACACACACACACACACACACACACACACACACACACACACACACACACACACACACACACACACACACACACACACACACACACACACACACACACACACACACACACACACACACACACACACACACACACATATATATATATATATATGAATATATATATACATATATATATACTTTATATATATATATATATATATATATATATATATATATATATATATAGTGTGCGTGTGTGTGTGTATCTATGTATGCATGTATGTATTAGTACAGGGGAATAAACGAGATGGAATAGGGAGCATTGGCAGAAATTTTGTTTGGAAAGTATTCCCTATGTTTTCCTCTCTAACCGTCTCGTGGTTTTGGGGGATATCGACTTAAATGAAAATGTATGCACATTTTTTAAACGAATCCTGTTTATATAATAAGCATTGTTATGGACGAGAGATTTTGTTATTATTTGGAATGTTATATTAAAAAGTATGTCTTATATTTTTTCAAGAGCTTTCTCATATCAACAACCAAACCGTGTAAAAAACGAAAAACCTATACCTTACCTACGGGTCAAGTTTGGATTAAATAGGTCGATCTCATGTTTTGGCCAACATCAATGGATACCAACCCAACGACGGAGTTTTGGACAAGACTCCCTCTGGAACATGTAAAGATATTTTCAGGCAACTTCACCATTTGCCCACAAGCACAGGCGGGAGTGTCAAATGCAAAAATCCAGCCGTAGCCTCAACTTTGGCCAGGTTCCACACTCAGGTCCTTGAGCCTAGCTACCTCGCACCTATTTCTCGAAAACCTGGGGATGACTCTCTCCCTCTTGGGGATGAGTTTGCTTCAAACCTGCTGACCTCGCGGTTTTGGTAAAATTCTTGCCATTTTGGCGGGAGTCATTCGGGTAACTTGTTCCGATTGGCCCGCCAAATGTTTAAATCCATCAGTGTTGCTTCTTTTCCATTCGGATATAGGTGCCATCTTAGAGAGCTTAGCGCGTGACATATCCTTCCCATCCGCTTCAAGATGGACACTGTCCCGCTACATGAAATTAGAACCGTCGTGAATCGTATGGAGTGTTACAAAAGTCCGCAAAACAACACGTTGGGTAACATGTTGGCGTTGCATGATGCTCAGTGTGTACAGGCCGAAACGTCCATGCACGACCCCACGCACCCGTCCGTAAAAAAATAAGAATGAAGGAGGCTACTACACTAAGCAGTTCCATGTCCATTAGCGCCTGTCATCCCCATCCATAAGGTTATCTAACCGTTTCTTAAGGGGGTACGCGACACCTGGAGGTCATTTTCTAAAATATTTAGAGTAAAGAGCTGAAACTTCTCAGGTAAATAGGTATCCATATTGCTTACATTTTAGGTGAAGCAGAATGATGTATGTACACATGTACATATGTACACATGTACACATGTACGTATACCAGTAGCAACATTTAAAAGTGCACAGCACCATAATACGTGGACCAATTTGTTTTATATTTTGGCTATGATTAGTCAGTAGGCACACCTAGGGCCGGTCATTGAGTAATTGAACAATTTCCTTTATACTTTTGCATACAGGCATTTCAATTTTAATGGCTGGCAAAAATCGTGAAAAATACAATTTTTTTGCTCTTGTTTCCATTATTACTCCGAACTCTTTCATCCTATTCAAAATATTCGAACGATCGGCCCTAGCAGTTACTAAAAGTAATATTCCCTGTAAGTTTCATTTAAATCTAATGTATATTAGATTTTTTATGATTAAAAAAAAGTAGAAAAATATCGAATGGAGATATGGCAACTTGAAATATGAATATATCTGTAACTTGCTTATAGTTTCACCAATTTGACTGATTTTTTCATGGCTTAATTCTTATTATATAATAAGTAAGTACAGTAAAAATTATCAACTTATTTTAATTATAAGTACTTTAAATACTGAAAAACTAAAGTATAAGTATGTCACAGTAGTGACGACGCACAGACGACAACATCATATAATTTGCTTTTTTGCACCTTTGGCGGTTTCTTCATATGAAACCTCTCTGCTGGGGGTCTTCAGGGTATCTAAATCATTGGAAAGAGGTTTATTTTCCAGTAGTGGGCACCTTCTCTTTCCTCATCAGATTCCCCTCGCCAATCTATGTTGGTAGGGCACCCCCTCCAGCATCATATGATGTCCCTTCTTCTTTCTTCTTCCTGTATAGCCTTGATCTTTTTCCTCTTGCTTTCTTCTTTGGATTTAATCTTCCTCTTTGAATTGTTTAGTCTAATGTTGTCCTTTACCTCTGTCACCGTCACAGAGGTGCAGGTGAGGGCGGTGGTGGAGTGAGAGGTGGTGAGATCTTTAGTCGTCTTTGACTGCTTGCCATCTTTAACTGCTGTTTTTTGTCATTGTGATATTCTTTTGTTCTTTTTGCTACCCATGATGACTGTACTAAAGAGTAATATGTACTAGCTAAAGTAATAGATTGCAATGAGAGCTCATGAGACATGCGTACTTCCCTTTTCAGAGTTAGCCGGTAACTAACGCTTAGTTTCGCACAAAGTTGGCGAAATATTCTCCCTCCACCTTCCTCCCTTCCCCTCCACAATCGTATTGGCCGTTGATACACTGGGCGAGTGTAAATTCAATCAAATTTCAACGTTATTCGCTGCGCCTGAAGGTCCTAAGTGGCACGCCTCCTTCTAGTGTGGGTTGCGCCTTTAAATCTGTCCCTTTAATCCTCACCCAGGACCTTTAAATTGCGCGCGGCTGGAAAATTATTTGTCGGGATTTATTTCTAAGTGGTATACGAACATTTTGAACACAGTTTTGAAAAATGCCATATCTTGACCAAATTCACCCCCCCAGGTGTCGCGTACCCCCTTAATACAACCGATAATTTCAGCGATCACTACGTGGTTACTAAGTCTATTCCATTCGTTGACCACCCTATTAGTAAACAAATTATTTCCTACTTCCTTCTTACATCTAAATTTGTCCAATTTAAATCCATTACTGCGAGTCCTGCCCTGTTGTTTTAATATGATGACCTTGTTTGCGTCACCCTTGTTAAAGCCTTTGATCCACTTGAACACCTCTATTAGATCATCCCGCACTCTTCGTCTTTCCAGCGAGAGTTAAGGTGCCTAAGCCTCTCTTCGTAAGGTAAATTTCTGAGCCCATGTATTATTTTGGTCATTCTCCTCTGTACTGATTCCAGTGAATTGATGTCAATTCTATAAGACGGAGACCAAAACTGTATCGCATAGTCAAGGATCGGTCTAATGAGCTCTAGATAAAGTTTGATAATTACCTCTACATTTTTTATTCGTAACCGTCCTAGCAATGAAACCTAATGCTCTGTTAGCTTTGTTCCTGGCGCTAATGCACTGTTTCCTGGATTTAACGTCAAGACTCACTAGAACTCCCAAGTCTCTCTCGCACACAGTTTTCTCTAAAAATGTGTTATCTAACCTATATCTATTTTCGGGGTTGTGTAGTCCTGCGTTTATCACGCTGCACTTTGAGATATTAAAGTCCATTTACCATTTTACCGACCATGTGAACAATTTGTAAAGATCATCCTGCAGAATCTCTGTGTAGTTTCCTGACCTGATCAAGCTTCCTATATTAGTATTGTCCGCAAACTTACTAAAATCACTATTAATCCCATAGTCTAAGTCGTTCATGAAAATAATGAACAATTAGGGACCCAAAACCGAGCCCTGGGAAACTCCTGCATAATTTCTGGGTAGTTTCCTGATCTAATTAGGCGTCCTATATTAGCGTCGTCCGCAAACTTACTAACATCATTATTAATCCTATTGTCTAAGTCGTTTATGTACATAACGAACAATAAGGGACCCAAAACCGAGCCCAGGGAAACTCCATTAGAAACACTCCCCCATTTAGATTTACACCATATATGGTGAACTGCTGTCTTCTATCACTGATCCAAGCTTTAATCCATTCTAACACTCTTCCTCCTATGCCATGAGCTTTGATTGTATTTAGTAGTCTCTGGTGGAGCACCTTGTCGAACGCTTTGCTAAAGTCAAGGTAGATAACATCGTAACTATCATTGTTATCTGAAGCCTTATATACTTTAGTATAAAAAGATAGAAGAATAGTCACACATGACGTATCCTTGGAGAAACCATGCTGTCAGTCACAACTAAAACTATGTCTCTCGATGTGATCTCTGAGTCTATCAACTATTATTGATTCAAGTATTTTACCTATAACTGATGTCAAACTAATTGTCCTGTAGTTACGTATAGACGATTTATCTCACTTTTTGAAAACAAGAACAACATTTACACTCTTTAAGCACTCGAAAAAAAATCGTCTGGATCCGGGGATTTTGTAGCTTTAGGTCTTTCAATCTGTTTGACTACTTCTACCTTACTAATTCTGATGTTAGATAGTCTACTTTCTTCATCCCCACTGAAAATCGGATCGCAGTCAGGTGCCTTACCTGACCTCTCCTTAGTAAACACCGAGAGAAAATGTTTGTTAAACGCTTCACTCATTTTTCCTCCGATTCTATTATGACATTTTCCTCGTTTTTAATTGGGTCTATCCTTTCCTTATTTTTTGTTCTGTAGAAATGAAAGAAACCCTTAGGGTTGGATCTTGCTTGTCTGGCAACCTTAATTTCATAGTTACGTTTCGCTATGCGCGTGTTCTTTATAACCAGTCTTGTCATATCGTTACATTTGGATCTAAGGTGTGTTCCCCGCTTTTTATTCTTGCGTAAAGTCCTCTTTTTACTCCGATCTCATATTTCAGCCTGTCCGTCATCCATTTGGGAGTATTACTATTCTTCTTTATTGACTTGAGGCTATTAGGGCCAGTTGTATTGGGTTACTTCACCTTTATATATCTTTGGGGTATAGAAAACACAGTAGCTTTACGCAAGTATTTTATTAGTGCAGAAAAAAACACAATTAAATAAACAGTTCTAGTCACCAGTCAGCCACAAAAGAGAGAGAGAGTGCTGACGGACAGTGGGCACGTTTGCAGGCGTACGAAAACACAGATCTGCTGTATGCCACGTGAAATAATACAGTAGCGTTTTGCATTTACAATCACGTACATGCATAATACAAATGGAAAATACATAATACATATTTGTGCATACGCGATAATACAAACGCGTTCTGATGACCTTTCGGCTGTGGATGTTTCGGGTTCAGACTTCTCCTAAGTAGCATGTTTCGTCCAAGTTTTTTTTGTGTGCATACATTGAACAAAACAAATCTCGTGATATTTGTACATTAAAATTATGACAATGTTGAATGCAATATACATTTATCTATGATAATTATGACAATGTATAATAAGAATATATATTTATCTATATATTTATTTGTTCTGCTGACACCTCTAAGAAATTATGCAATGTTTTTTCTGGCTGTTGAATCTGTCGTAGCATATATTATGTACTCGCTGTTGGAGTTCATTGCATACCTTCTTTGTTTGTTTTACTTTTTTTTGGGGGGGGGCGTATACCACGATCTACTTGAATTAATGTGCAATTAACCCTGGCAGCCACGGCCTGCACTCTTACTAAGTTTCCAAATAGATGGATGATTGTGACCAACAAGACAGGAGAACTTCTTTTTCCAGCCTTCTGAAACATTGTTGGTGCGCTGATCTCCCTCAAGTATCACTTGGTGCATGTCCCAGTTGTTGGGCAGGAACTGTAGTGGGATTCGACGAAACTTAAGTGGAACATCTTAGGAAGTGATACCTGACAGAATGTCAATGAATGACGGGTGGCAGGTGTGTGACGCGGTGACGGAGGGGGGCAAGATGTACATGAGAGATCGGATGACCGTGGGGGACCAGATGTCCGTGATGGGACAAATGTCCAAGAGGCACTGGGTGTCAATGAAGGACCAAATGTCAATATAGAGCAAGGTATCAATAAAGAACAAAATTATAATGCAAGGCATGATGTTGAAACTCAAAACGAGTCAAAAAGAAATAATCACGAGTTTCTTAAGACCATATACTTTAATGCTCATAGTATTAGGAACAAATTCCAAGAAATCAAGGCGTATGTCAAAAGCAAAAATCTCAATATGATAGGAATAACCGAGACATGGTTAAATGGTGGAGAGTTTGAAGCTAAATATAATATTGCGATATTTAAACACTCTCATCAGGATAGAAACCACAAGAAAGGTGGGGGTGTTCTGTTGAACGTTAAAAGCAATGTTCATCCCTGTGTTTTGGAGAAAGGGAAACAGGATGCATATGATAGTTTGTGGGTAGCATTAACCTAAACAAATGGAAATGTAGGTGTAATATATAGGCCAAAAGCATTATCATTAGACGACGACAACCTGTTGTTTCAAGAACTGTCTAGTTTCGGTATCCGGAACTTATTGATAATGTGTGTTTCAATTTTGCTGACATTGATTGGATGGCCCTTGTAAAAGAGTCCACAAGATATGGAAATTGACTCAATCTATTGATAACTATCCGCGAAACCATGATAACCGATGTAGAAGTTGGTGAAGCTATTGCAAGTAGTGATCACAACTTGCATTCAAACTGCTAAAAGAACTAGAATAGATACTTGTGTATCTAAAATACCCGTTTTTAGTAAAGCTCGGTTCATAGTACTACGTCGGGTGCTTCAGCTTACAGATTGGGAGGCAAAATTTAGCGAAAGACCTGTAGATCAGATGTGGGAAATATTTCAAAATACGCTCACTAAGATGATTCTTAATTACATCCCATTTAAGGACAGACGCCCCCTAAGTCAGGCTCGCCCAAAATGACTTGGTAAAGAAACTGAAAAAAGTATTGCTAAAAATAGACAGGCTTATAAGAAATACAAGTGCACGGGTGCATCTAATGACTATCAAAGTTATGTATCAATACAGAGAGATTTAAAAAATAATAATAATAATAATAAAAAACGAAAACGACAATACTAAATGAATATTGCTGATAAATCCAAAGAGAATCCCAAAGAAATCTATAGTTACATTAGAGATAAAAAGGTTATTAGGAATCACATTGGCCCACTGTTATCTGCTGACGGTCAACTTGAATATTCAAATGAAGGGATGCGTGATATTCTAAACAAATTCTTTAGCTCAGTATTCGTAAACGAAGCACCTCAAAGTGAACTCCAAACTGAAACCTGTGAAAAATCTAGGGTGAACTTACTCACTACGGTAAATATAACAAAAGAAAAAAATAAAAGGTGTATAGAAAAACTCAAAGTTAATAAAACACCAGGGCTTGACGGTTGGCATCCAAGAGTCTTACAGGAAATGAAAAATGAGATTGTTGTTCCATTTGAAATTATTTTCAAGAAATCTATCATATCCGGAGATGTCCCAAGAGAATGGAAGCTAGCTAACGTTACTCCCATATTCAAAAAAGGTGTCAAAAAGAAACTAAATAACTACAGGCTTATAAGCTTGACTTCAATCGTAGAAATAATGGAAACTATCATTAGAGATGCTATCGAACATCACTTAGAAAGTAACTGTTTGATAAATAATAGCCAGCATGGATTCAGACGGAAACGTTCTTGTGTGACTAACTTACTCGAATTCTCTAACACAGTCATCTCGAAATATGGCAAAAGAAAAAATACAGATTTAGTATATGTAGACTTTGCAAAAACTTTTGATGACGTCCCCCACGAAAGACTACTTACTAAATTAGCTTCACACGGAATAAGTGGTAGCCTATTACGTTGGAATAGTAATTGGTTGAACGATTGATAACAGAGTTGTTCTAAATGGCAAAAATTCTAGATGAAAAAATGTTACGAGTGGAGTTTGCTGAGGGTTCCGCTCTTGTACCACTTCTATATATAGTATATATACTTGATAAAGACCACGGACTGAAATCTATTGTCTCTAAATTTGCTGATGATACAAAACTGTGCGGAATGGTAAATGATCACTTAAACCAATTAGATATTCAAGAAGATTTAGATAAACTACAACAATGATCTGGAAAGTGGCTAATGAACTTTAACGCAAGTAAACGCAAGGTTATGCACATATGTAAAAATGACAGTAAGTACGATTACAAGTTATTTGAAAATTCATTAACAAAAGTGGATAGTGAAGAGGATCTCTGCGTAATCATCAGTAACGATCTCAAATCGTCTGAGCAGTGTATTTCAGTCTCTGAGAAAGCAAATAAGATTGTATGACTGTGCGATCTTTTGACTTCAAAAGTTCATCTCTCATTAACAAGCTATATAAATCGTTAGTTCGTCCAGATTTGGAATGTGCTGTTTCTGTATTGTCACCGAATCTCATTAAAGACATTGACAGACTGGAAAAAGTACAACGGCGAGCCACAAAACTGATCCCTCCCCCCAAAAAAATAAAATAAAAATAAAAATAAAATAAAAACAAATAAAAAATAAATCATACGAAAGTCGACTAAAATATATGGATCTATTTTAATTAAAAAGCGTAGGCTCAGAGGTGACTTGATATCATGGAAATTGAGGTTTAACAAATTCAGGATTTTTTTTTTAGAACTTACAAGCACCCGGACCTGGCTTCGCCAGGTGTGCTTGGCCTACGGCGTAGCTCGCTTCGCTTCGCTTGGCAATATTTCGTAAAGATTCTCTTAGCAATATTTCGTAAAGATTCTCTTGGTAATATTTCGTAAAGATTCTCATGTTAACATTTGGTAAAGATTCTCTTGGCAATATTTCGTAAATATTTTCTCATTGATATTTCGTAAAGATTCTTTTGTCAGAATTCCGTAAAGATTCTTTTTTTCTTGTTAGCACCACTTTCTTTTTCCATGGTAATATTAGTGTTTCCGGTGATGACTCATTTCCGGGTTGGGCCTTGCGTAGGAGGTTGGAAGGTTTAGAGAGAAATATTTTTTTTATGTTAGTGGAGTGGAGACTCTCTTGGCAATATTTCGTAAAGATTCTCTTAGCAATATTTCGTAAAGATTCTCTTGGTAATATTTCGTAAAGATTCTCTTGTAAACATTTGGTAAAGATTCTCTTGGCAATATTTCGTAAATATTTTCTCATTAATATTTCGTAAAGATTCTTTTGTCAGAATTCCGTAATTCCGTTTTTATGTATATAGATTCTCTTGGCAATATTTCGTAAAGATTCTCTTAGCGTTATTTCGTAAAGATTCTCTTGGTAATATTTCGTAAAGATTCTCTGAGTCTGAGTAAGATGTGTCCCCGGGAGTTAGTGTTTCCGGTGATGACTCATTTTCGGAGTAGGAGGTTGGAAGGTTTAGAGAGAAATATTTTTTTATGTATATAGAACCGGTCACAAATTTCTGCCGGGTTGGGTTTTCAAACGTTGGTAAGTTTGAATTTAGAAGATCTTGAAGGCCTTCTGAAACTGAAGACGTAAGTCCCTTGTCAAGATGTTTTTGAATAATAGGTCCGTCTGGAACCAGAACTCTGGGTTGTCTGATGTCTGACCCGACGATAGTGCGGACCGTATTCCGAGGGACTCTTACGAGTTCGAAAAGAGCTCAAAAGCCACGGGTTAATATTCACTTTAAGTAATTTCTAAAAGTTGATCCCCGATTTATTACAACAAAAATTACATAGATGTAACAAATAAGGAGGAGGGGAGTTTAATTGTATCTTATTTAAAGTTACGATAGGCGTGGTTCGAAGTTTCAGGAAAGACTCCTGAATCGAAAGAAAATAACACTTTGGGGGAAGGTTTTCCGAACAAAGGTAAGCACTAATATTCCCAATAACAATTACTACAATATAGGTCTTTAAGAATCTAAAGGAAATTGACAACATCAAAAGTGACAATCCACACTGAATGAGGATCCGACAAGAAATAATGGTCTCAAACTGTCAAACTTTGCCAACCGTGTAATTAATAAATGGAATAAACTTCCTGCAGAGGTAGTGCAATATAGTTCAGTTCGAAGCTCTAAGATTTATTTAGATAAACACCTAAACAAGTTGCTCTAATGCCTGTTATTTATCTTATATTATTTGTTTATCATTATTTGTTTGATTATCAGTTATTATTAGTTATATGTCAATTCATTATTATTTACTAC
>NC_134811.1:47167896-47170396 GCF_046742065.1 Oratosquilla oratoria | reverse complement strand
TGTTTCTACCCACTTCCAAATTGAATCTATTTCCGGATAGTTTGAGACCATTGTTTTTTGTCTGATTCTCATTCAATGTGAAAATTTGGTCACTTTTGGCGTCGAAAATCACGGGGCCAAGACGTTAGCAACTATGCTACGGTGATGGTACAAAAGGACTGTACTAGTCCCCGACCACGCTTCACGTAACATTGAAGATCTAATCTCAATTTCATCTAATCCCGTATTAGGCGAGCATTCCGACAGCATAGTTGCTAACGTCTTGGCCCCGTGATTTTCGACGCACGGGTCAGGGTTCGTATCCCACGGCGGAGCTTCTAAAAATGTTCAATCTGTCTTAAGAAACATACACAACTTGTCGGAAGGCTCGCCTAATACGGGATTAGATGAAATTGAGATTAGATCTTCAATGTTACGTGAAGCGTGGTCGGGGACTAGTACAGTCCTTTTGTACCATCACCGTAGCATAGTTGCTAACGTCTTGGCCCCGTGATTTTCGACGCACGGGTCAGGGTTCGTATCCCACGGCGGAGCTTCTAAAAAATGTTCAATCTGTCTTAAGAAACATACACAACTTGTCGGAAGGCTCGCCTAATACGGGATTAGATGAAATTGAGATTAGATCTTCAATGTTACGTGAAGCGTGGTCGGGGACTAGTACAGTCCTTTTGTACCATCACCGTAGCATAGTTGCTAACGTCTTGGCCCCGTGATTTTCGACGCACGGGTCAGGGTTCGTATCCCACGGCGGAGCTTCTAAAAATGTTCAATCTGTCTTAAGAAACATACACAACTTGTCGGAAGGCTCGCCTAATACGGGATTAGATGAAATTGAGATTAGATCTTCAATGTTACGTGAAGCGTGGTCGGGGACTAGTACAGTCCTTTTGTACCATCACCGTAGCATAGTTGCTAACGTCTTGGCCCCGTGATTTTCGACGCACGGGTCAGGGTTCGTATCCACGGCGGAGCTTCTAAAAATGTTCAATCTGTCTTAAGAAACATACACAACTTGTCGGAAGGCTCGCCTAATACGGGATTAGATGAAATTGAGATTAGATCTTCAATGTTACGTGAAGCGTGGTCGGGGACTAGTACAGTCCTTTTGTACCATCACCGTAGCATAGTTGCTAACGTCTTGGCCCCGTGATTTTCGACGCACGGGTCAGGGTTCGTATCCCACGGCGGAGCTTCTAAAAATGTTCAATCTGTCTTAAGAAACATACACAACTTGTCGGAAGGCTCGCCTAATACGGGATTAGATGAAATTGAGATTAGATCTTCAATGTTACGTGAAGCGTGGTCGGGGACTAGTACAGTCCTTTTGTACCATCACCGTAGCATAGTTGCTAACGTCTTGGCCCCGTGATTTTCGACGCACGGGTCAGGGTTCGTATCCCACGGCGGAGCTTCTAAAAATGTTCAATCTGTCTTAAGAAACATACACAAGTTGTCAATTCCCTTTAGAATTTTAAAGACCTGTATCAAGTCACCTCTGAGTCTACGCTTTTTTAGGGAAAACAGATTCATATATTTAAGTTGATTTTCGTATGATTTATTTTTGATATTTGGAATCAGTTTTGTGGCTCGCCGTTGTACTTTTTCCAATCTGTCAATGTCTTTAATGAGATTCGGTGACCATACGGAAACATCATATTCCAAATGTGGACGAACTAACGATTTATATAGCTTGTTAATGAGTGATGGACTTTTGAAATCAAAAGATCGCGCAATCAGTCCTAGAATCTTATTTGCTTTCTCAGAGGCTGAAATACACTGCTTGGATGATTTGAGGTCGTTACTGATAATTACGCCGAGATCTTTTTCACTATCCACTTTTGTTAACGAATTTCCAAATAACTTGTAATCGTACTTACTGTTATTTTTACCTATGTGCATTACCTTGCATTTACTTGTGTTAAATTTCATTAGCCACTTTTCAGACCATTGCTGTAATTTATCTAAATCTTCTTGAATATCTAATTGGTTTGAGTGATCATTTGCCACTCTGCACAGTTTTGTATCATCAGCAAATTTGGAAACAGTAGATTTTAGTCCATGGTCTATATCATTTATATATTATGAATAGAAGTGGCCCAAGAACGGAACCCTGAGGAACTCCACTTGCAACACTTTTCCATCCAGAAGTTTTTCCATTTAAAACAACTCTCTGTTTTCGACCTTTCAACCAATTACTAGTCCAACCTAATAGGCTACCACTTATTCCATGCAAAGTTAATTTAGTAAGTAGTCTTTCGTGTGGGACGGTATCAAAAGCTTTTGCAAAGTCTAGATATATTAAATCTATATTGTTTCTTTTGTCATAATTCGAGATAACTGTGTTGTAGAATTCGAGTAAGTTAGTCACGCAAGAACGTTTCCGTCTGAAACCATGCTGGCTATCATTTATCAAACGGTTACTTTCTAAATGATGTTCGATAGCATCTCTGTTGATAGTTTCCATTATTTTTCCTACGATTGAAGTAAAATTTATAGGCCT
>NC_134811.1:47160396-47162896 GCF_046742065.1 Oratosquilla oratoria | reverse complement strand
CAAGGGCACAGCTCTCTCCTTGTTGGTCAAGTTTGTCTGAAATAGGCCGACTTTGCAATTTTGGTCAAATCTCCTTGCTATTTTTTTTTGGGGGGGTGGGGGTCATTTGGGTGACCTATCATGATTGGCCCATCATCTCGCCCATATATCAGATCAGGTCTGATATATGGGCGAGACTTTCCCATAGGCGGGAAAGTCAAGTGAAAAAGTCAGCCGGAGTCTCAACATTGTCTGAGCCCCTTAAATTTTTTTGTGACATTCTTAGCAACTGGCACCAACTTGGCCACACTCTCGCCCACAGCTCGAGGGTCATAATACGTCTTGTGGGGCTCACGAAGCACTCGTGGACCTCTTCTTGAGGCTCTTGTGGAACCTTTCAAATCCAATCTGGGCCTTACCAGATCCTCGCGGGACCCTCTCAGTATCTTGCAGGGCTTTGTGGCTTCCTCTGGAGTCTATCGTGCCCTCCATGGGTTTCCCAGGGCTAGCCTCCCTGAGGTTCTTGGAACCTTCCAGGGCTTTCTGGGCCCTTGGGGGGGGGCTACCAGGGTCTTCTTGGGCCTATTCGGACCTTCCATGTGTTCCAATGAGACCTTCCAATGCATCTTGGGTCTTACTGGGGGATACTTGGACTTCCCGGGGACTTCTGGGGCATCTTGGGGGCCTCGCCTACTGGGGCCTCCTTCGGCTTTCCCGGTATTTCAATGGGGCCTTCCTGATGTTTCAGTGGGGCCTTCCTGGTGTTTCAGGAGGAACTTCCAAGGCATTCAGGGGCCTCCTTGAACCTTATTGAAACTCTTGGGACTTACTGGAGACCTTTAGGGACCACAAGGACACGAGGAAATGCAGCTCTGTAGCGGGAAGAGAATTCATCCTTAGTATTTGAGAATTTATAATAAAGTAAAAGCTCTTTGAAAGGAAATGATAGGAAACGGAGATTCAGTGTTGCTAAACAAACGCACATACAAACAGAACACACACACACACACACACACACACACACACACACACACACACACACACACACACACACACACACACACACACACACACACACACACACACACACACACACGCGCGCGCACACACACACACACGCACACACGCACACACGCACACACACACAAACACACACACACACGCACGCACACACGCACACACACACACGCACACACACACACACACACACACATACACACACACACACACACACACACACACACACACACGCACACACACACACACACACACACACACACACACACACACACACACACACACACACACACACACACACACACACACACAAAACATACACACACACAAACACAGACACATACACACACCACTATAATGCATCCTGTAGTTTAAGTTCCTAAAAAAGGGGCAGAAGGAGGAAGGAGGAGGAGGGAGAAGAGGGGGAGATGGAGATACAAGAAAAGGAGGAGGAGGAGGAAGAGGGGGAGGAAGAAGAGGGGACGAGGAGGAGGAGGAGGAAGAAGAGGAGGAGGAGGAGGAGGAGGAGGAGGAGGAGGAGGAGGAGGAGGAGGAGGAGGAAGAGGAGGAGGAGGAGGCGCCGGAGTCGTTGTCGCCGCCGAAGAAGCAATTAAGGGCGGCGGTGATAAGCCACGATCCCGTGATCCCTCTTCAGCATCAAAAAGCCGCCCCGAAATCTCGATCTCGCTGCCAAGTTTGAATATAATTAGCTCCCAGTCTGTGATGGTAATCCGAAGGTCTGAAGGGGATTAGCAAGTCTTCCCCTAAATTAATTAAAAACAGAGAAATGGCAGGGAGACGGATGGGGCTGGCGGCGGCGGCAGCGGGAGGGGGCTGGGGGGGTTACGTGGCTGGGACGGGATGCGGTTGCTGTAGGAAGGCCGGTAGATACATGACGTGAGGACGACGGTATTTGTGGCATTGTTGCCCATAGGTGCCACGGCATCCAGTATGGGAGGGGAGCACTGGCACTGGCAGTGCCGTTGGCGAGAAGTGCATTTGGGAATGACTGAGGAAGTTGATGGTGGGGATGGATTTTTGTTGTTGTAAAATGCAGTTGCGGGGGTGGGGGTGCAATAGAGATGTTGGGCAAAGGAGGGAGTGTTGTGGTTGGTGGGAAAGAAGGTAATAAAAGATTTAGTGGTTGTGCTGACAAGGGAATTGTTGGAGAGGGAAGTGGTGATGGGGAGGGAAGTGGTGGAGAAGGAGGAGTTGGTAGAAAGGAGGAGTTGGGAGGAGGGAGGAAGAAGGCTGTGGCGAGGAAGGTGGTGGTGAGGGAGGTGGTGGTGAGGAGGAAGGTGGTGATGGACAAAAAGGAGGTGGTAGAGAGGGAGTTGGGGAGGAGGGAGGGGAGAGAGTTAGGGAGGTTAGAGGAGGGAGAAGTTGCTTAGGAGGGAAGAGCTGGGGAGTAGAGAGGAGTTGGGGAGGAGGGAGGTGGTGGGGAGGAAGGAGATGGTAGAAAATGAATGCTGGAAAGACGAAGTCGTGGGCGATGAACGAACTG
>NC_134811.1:47142896-47147896 GCF_046742065.1 Oratosquilla oratoria | reverse complement strand
CCCAGAGATCGGCTAATAAGGAGCTCTGAGCTCACTGCCGTAGGGTGGTGTCTGGCTGTCTCGACAGAGACTGCAGCAGATCCGAGGTGAATACACACACACACACACACACACACACACACACACACACACACACACACACACACACACACACACACACACACACACACACACACACACACACACACACACACACACACACACACACACACACACACACACACACGACTCGGTGGTGCGGTTGTTAGAGTCCCAGACTGTCTCTACGGTGGTCTGGGTTCGAATCCTGCCCAGGGCTGAAAATAATTTCAGTATCGCTGCGCTTCGAGTTGTTACTCCAATACTCATGGGCGGGGAATTGGGTGTGTGTGTGAGTGTAAGGTCAAAGCATTACACATAGATCGGTCATACGAGCTCTGAGCGGTCTTTCGGGAGGGAAATAGCTGTCGATCACGAGTCCAACACGTGATCCAAAGACCAAGGTGAATCTCTCTCTCTCTCTCTCTCTCTCTCTCTCTCTCTCTCTCTCTCTCTCTCTCACACACACACACACACACACACACACACATAGACTTGTGTTGTTTTACATTGGTTGGAGGCGTTGGAGATAAACTATCGTGGCTTCTAGTCTTTAATGCGTCGCCTCTATGACTCCGTTTTCCATCAGCCGAGGTGACGAAGAAAATGGTTGCGGTTGCCATAATATATTTTACACTTATTATTGTAACATTTTCTGTCTGTTTATTTACATTTTATATACATGAGGGAACTGAGTATGGATACTCAGTATATACTTTAAACTCTATGTAAATATATACAAGTAGTGATAAATTATGATAACTAATATAGTTTACATGGTTGAATTTACCGGTTTGAGAATGCAGATTTTTTCCGGCGGTTGACCGTCATGTCAAGCCAACTTGACCTCGGGTTAGATCACACAATAGGGGTCCCATTGAAGCTTGCTGCTATCACCAAGATTTGACGTCGTGCAGCTAATGCATGCACGTGCGCGTATGTAAGCTAGTATAGAATGCTCGGCACTACTACCATTCGCTGACCACAGCGAGGTTAATTAAAGAAAAAAAAATGATATATACAATAAATGTGCATGGATTTTGAGCGATTTCATTACAGGAAAATACTACTGTTTAAAATAAAATTTACTTAATCTTAAGAACATGTGGAAGTAGATATTTTTTCCGTTCACCTAGGCAAGATGCAATCTTATGAAGGGGTGGCTCGAATGCGAAGGTTGTAACGAGAGAGATGAATAGGGGAAGAAGTTGAAAGGATTGGTGAGGGTCCTTTATAGTAGGGGTAGTACCAACTGATGAAGGAACATTCTCTATGTCGAGGCCATGGGGAACTCTTTTGGAATGATCTTTGTGCAATATGGTCTTAGTAAGATCGTGCAACTTGAGAGCTTTGACTTTATTATTTGACTCGTGTCTAATGATACGAAAAGGTACAGTGAATTTAGGGGAGAGCTCTGAGGTAGGGATGTGGTTGAGGGTGTAAACAATATCTCTAAATTCAAAAGCACAATCTCTAGCTGATTTGTTATACTCGTTGCCAGAATAAGAGTATTATGGATTCTTTTGAAATTTACTAAATTGACCTTAAAAAAATAATTGAAATTATAAATAGGAGGTAGTTTTGAAACAAGAAGGTCATATGGGAGTCTTTTGTTCGAGCCAAAGAGGACTAAATGAGGTTATTTCGGTATTGACATGTTTATGGTAATGTTAATGCAAGTTTGAATCATGGGGACATGTTCATCCCAAGAAGGGTGAAGATCAGAAGCAAGGTATCGAAGAACATTAAGAATCTTTCTATTCTGGCGTTCAACTAAGCCATTTGAGCTAGGGTGGTAAGCAGCAGTATTACATTTTGTGATTTGGAAGTATTTACAAATATTTGAAAGGATATAATTGTTGAACTCAGTCCCTTTGTCAGAAATCAGAGTTCTGGTTGTAGTGAAGGGCATATGATTTTGTCAACAGGGGTCTTTGGCACGTATTATGCTGTTTTGTCTGGTAGGGGGGAAATAATACAGAATCGGGAAAAAAAATGGTCGACACAAAGAGGTGCTGATTTTTGCTGTAAGTGTTAACTTAAGGAGGTCACTTAATCTTGGTGTTCGTTAGTCATATATATATATATATATATATATATATATATATATATATATATATATATATATATATATACATACAACAGTCTGCTGAACCACCACCACCCGGTGAGTCGCCACCGTAGCAGCCTGCTGAGCCACCGCCCTGCCTGGTGGCCGCCGCCGTCGACTTTCCTGCCTGCTGGTCGCCACCGCCACCACCGACCACCCTGCCTGGCAAGCCACTGCCTCATGCTGACGCTACCTAGCCACCGGCCCAGCCGCCTGTGCTGGCGGACTGCCTTTGAACAGCTGATTCCTGGACTACCCACCCGTCCATGGGCCACTGCAGGCTGGCCCGCCAGCCCGCCCATGAATCACCGTTCAGTGACCGTTACCACTGTGTAACCGTGCCCAGGATATTTGTTGTAGTGCCCAGGATATTTATGTGTTGTAGTGACCAGGATATATGCGTGTCGTAGTGCCCAGGATATTTGTGTCGTGGTGCCCAGAGTATATGTGTGTTGTAGTGCCCAGGATATTTGAGTTGTAGTGCCAAGGATAATTCAGTGTTCTAGTGCTCAGGATAGTGTTCTCAAACATTTCCGCTAATGTCCCCGAATAGTCCACAGCCTGTGGTGTCGTAAATTTACCAGCCACGATGGATAGAAAAGCCACAATAGTGTCGGCCGAAATGACAACCACAGTCGCCTTCCGAGCGCCTACAATTTGCAGCCGGGACCCATCCATGTGGTTTTCTATCTTAGAATGCAATTTCAAAGCCTCTGCGATAGCTCCCAGTCTCACCAAGTTCTCCCACACCGCGTCAGTTCTGCCGCCTGACACTACGTATGAAGGCCTCAAGGCCGCTATCCTACTCCACTGCAGTTTACTATGACTGCTCGACTTCAAGAGCTCCTGCCAAAAGAAGAAATCGACAATGAGAGGCCATCCGTCCTCATTCGTCGCATGAAAATACTATTGACAGACAAATACAACTCTTTCGACAAGGACCTGTTTAAGCAGCTGTTTTATCAACGGCTGCCACCAGCAACTCAACGTAGCTTTTTCACTTTCAAGAAAAAACTCATAATGGACAAGATCGCCACACTTGCTGATGAGTTTATAGAGACCCTTCCACCTGGACAGTCATCTACAGTTGCAAGCATCACTACACAAGATGACACCAAGCAATTTACTGAGCTTGTCTCTCAGCTCTCCCTGTAAGTCATACAGAAATACCTCAACGAATATATACGTTCCCACTCATCCTCTTGACATCGCTTCCGGTGATGTCCACGTTCTAGGAGCAATTCTAAGTACCCTTCTACAGTACGTTTCTACCACCGCAAAGACGAAGTTTTTGATCGACTCTGGCTCAGACGTCAGCGTCCTGCCTGCTTCAAGATGTCAACGGTCTTTACCTCCGATCCTCCACCTCTACGCCGCTAATGGTACCCAGATTCCTGTATACAAATGAAGAACCATACGACTCGATCTCAAACTTTGCCATTCCTTCGAGTGAACATTCTACGTAGGAGAGTATCTCAGCCTATCCTAGCTGCTGATTTCCTGGCACACTTTGGCCTTCTAGTGGATATCAAAGGACAGAAATTGATCGACCCACTCACTTCTGTTGCAACCAACGCACGTATTATACCTAGTGAAAGCAGACGCGTTTGTCATCAAGACTGACCACCAATTCTCCTCCCTGCTGAAATCTTTCCCAACGCTGACTCAGCCGCATTCAATCTCAATGTCAGTCAAACACCATGTCGCACATCACATAGAAACCACAGGACCACCATCTCACGTGAAGGCTCGCCGCTTGGCTCCAGAATGTCTAAAACTAGCCAAAGCAGAGTTCGAGTCCCTCGTGCGACGAGGCATCATACGGCCCATTTCCAGCAACTGGTCTTCTGTACTCCACATAGTGCCTAAGAAGAATGGTAACATACAACTATGCGGAGACTACTGTGCTCAATTCTCGCACCGTCAAAGACACGTACCCAGTTCTCCTCTCAACTCTCTGGCTGCAACAACTTCTCCAGGATCGATCTCGTAAAAGCATTTCACCAGATCCCTGTCCACCCAGCGGACATCCCGAAGACCTCCATCATTACGCCTTTTGGATTGTTCGAATATATCTGGATGTCATTTGGATTGAGGAACGCTGCTCAGACCTTCCAACGGTTCATGGATGAAGTTCTGTGAGGCCTTCCTTTCTGCTTCGCATACATCGATAACCTCCTCATCGCCAGTCCATACCCAGAGACACTCCACCAGCACCTCGAGCAAGTAAACCGTCTTCAAACCTACGGAGTACGAGTCAACGTTGGCAAATCTGTGTTTAGTGTTACCTCCATTACCTTCCTAGGCTACACTGTCAACTCCGACGGCATCGCTTCACTGCAAGACAAGTGTGGATCCATCCAGCGATTCCCCAATCATACCACGCAGCGCCAGCTCAAGAAGTTTCTCGGGATAGTGAATTTTTACAATCGTTTCACCCCTTTATGCTCGCTATTACTTCATCCGCTCTACGCAATGATCAAGCCATACAAATGAGGTAAATCTGTCACCTTAGCCTGTACTCCGGAAACTGAGGAAGCTTTTATCACAGCTAAGCAAACCCTCAGAGACGTCTCTCCGCTTTGTTTCCCAAACCCAGATGCAATCATCCCCATCGCCACAGTCGCTTTCGGCATTGGTAATGGAGCAGTCCTGCAGCAGCCTATTGACGGAGGTTGGAAACGCCCGCATTCTTCTTTAAGAAGTTCAATAACACGGGATCCAAATACAGTACCTACGACAGAGAACTACTTGACATCTACAAGGCAATCAAGCATTTTCGCTACTTCGTGGAAGGTCGTAAATTTTATAT
>NC_134811.1:47132896-47137896 GCF_046742065.1 Oratosquilla oratoria | reverse complement strand
GTGGTACACTTCAGGAAATTAAACAAGCTAACTGTCCCAGATAGACACCCCATCCCTGTATTGCAAGACCTCTTACACTCCGTCAGCGAAAACAACGTAGTGTTCACGACCTTGGAGCTTATGTCGGAATATTTCCAGATTCTCCTTGCTCCAGACTCTAGACCCCTGACAGCCTTTAGCCCCCCCCTACAGGACACTTTCACCTCAAACGACTAGCCATGGGTCTCGTTTCAGTTCCTTCAGTGTTCACACGATTTATGCACAGTTTTTGCAGGTCTCATAGGCTATTCTGTGCTTATGTACCTCGATGATGTGATCATTGCTTCGAAATTGGTTAGCGTACACTTACGCACTCTTAACACTGTCTTCTCACGAATAGTAAAAGCAGGCCTCAAACTGAAGCTTAAGAAGTGTTCCTCCCTTCGGAAAGAAATACGTTTCTTAGGGCATCTCCTTAACTCACAAGGAATTTTAACCTCACAGGACAAGGTAAAGGCAGTCATTGCTTTTCCAAGCCTACTTCATGACTTTACAGGCGATATATTCAAGGTTGCGCTGGGATAGCAGCAGCATTAACTTTGCCTAAGAAAGAAACTCTTTTACTTGGACACCTGACCAAGAGAAAGTCTTTAATGATTTAAAACGACCCTTGACCACGGCGCCTGTCCTTGTCTTTCTAAACTACAAGCTTCTTTTTACAACATACACAGGTGCGTCCTACACCGGACTTAGCGCAGTCCTCATGCAATAACACGACACAAAATTCAGGCCAATTGCCTATACTAGATGCACATTAAAAAAAAAAAAAAAAAAACCCCACAAACAAAGTTACTCAGTCACAGACATAGAAGTATTAGCTGTAATATGCACCCCTCAAACGCTTCAAAGAGATCATCCTTGGTTATGACATAAATATCTACACGGACCATCAACCAGTTTTGCACCTCTTTAAAGGAAAGAATCTATCAGGAAAACTTGCTCGCTAGTTCCTCATAATACAGGAGATCATGCCCACCTTTCATTTTGTTCAGGGTAAAGCGAACTTAGTAGCAGACGCCCTCAGTCGCCATATCGCGACCATTACTCAAAATTTCATATCAGTAACTCTTATGTAAGCGCGCATAGCTGCAGCGCAAAGATCAGGTCCTCTATGGAAACATATTATATACTTCCTCGAATCTACACACACAACTGATACGGATAATTTCCCTCCCAGTCCCAACAATTACACGTTAGTTGATGACATACACCTATCACAAAATAACACAAACGAACAAATATGAACCCAACCGGTAAGTGTTTCAGCTTGTAATCCCTACAAACCTCATTCCGAAAGTTCTGAAACTTCTACACGACCCCCCATTGCCGCACACCCTGCCAAGGAGAAATGAGTTACACAAGCGAAATTGTAATACTTCTAGTTAATTATGAGAAAGAATATGCACTCCCACATAGATGCTTGTCACTCTTGTGCGTTACACAAAGGTCATATTAGCGGGCATGTTCCAATCTTAACTTATCCTACCAGCAGCTATTGACCTCCTTAAGTTAACACTTACAGCAAAAATCAGCACCTCTTTGTCTGTGTCGACTATTTTTTCCGATTCTGTATTCTTTCCCCCCTACCAGACAAAACAGCATAATACGTACCAAAGACCCCTATTGACAAAATCATATGCCCTTCACTACAACCAGAACTCTGATTTCTGACAAAGGGACTGAGTTCAACAATGATATTCTTTCAAATATTTGTAAATACTTTCAAATCACAAAATGTAATACTGCTGCTTACCACCCTAGTTCAAATGGCTTAGTTGAACTCCAGAATAGAAAGATTCTTAATGTTCTTTGACACCTTGCTTCTGATCTTCACCCTTCTTGGGATGAACATGTCCCCATGATTCAAACTTGCATTAACATTACCATAAACATGTCAATATCGGAATAACCTCATTTAGTCCTCTTTGGCTCGAACAAAAGACTCCCATATGACCTTCTTGTTTCAAAACTACCTCCTATTTATAATTTCAATTATTTTTTTAAGGTCAATTTAGTAAATTTCAAAAGAATCCATAATACTCTTAGTCTGGCAAGGAGTATAACAAATCAGCTAGAGATTGTGCTTTTGAATTTAGAGATATTGTTTACACCCTCAACCACATCCCTACCTCAGAGCTCTCCCCTAAATTCACTGTACCTTTTCGTATCATTAGACACGAGTCAAATAATAAAGTCAAAGCTCTCAAGTTGCACGATCTTACTAAGACCGTATTGCACAAAGATCATTCCAAAAGAGTTCCCCATGGCCTCGACATAGAGAATGTTCCTTCATCAGTTGGTACTACCCCTACTATAAAGGACCCTCACCAACCCTTTTAACTTCTTCCCCTATTCATCTCTCTCGTTATAACCTTCGCAGTCGAGCCACCCCTTCATAAGATTGCATCTTGCCTAGGTGAACGGAAAAATATCTACTTCCACATGTTCTTAAGATTAAGTAAATTTTATTTTAAACAGTAGTATTTTCCTGTGATGAAATTGTTCAAAATCTGTGCACATTTATCTTACAAAGGATTACAAAGGCGGAGCATGCCGACAGGAGACATTTTGGTCC
The DNA here is from genome assembly GCF_046742065.1 of Oratosquilla oratoria. Lineage (NCBI taxonomy): Eukaryota > Metazoa > Arthropoda > Malacostraca > Stomatopoda > Squillidae > Oratosquilla > Oratosquilla oratoria. The sequence continues at coordinate 47,135,282 of NC_134811.1, read as the reverse complement.
ATATCTAGGTCGGATGCGAAAAAAAAAATCATAATAATAATAAAATAATAAATAAAACTAATAATGTAAATAGCAAATAAATTACATAAATAAATGCATAGGTATAGTTGACTAATAAACAAACAGGTAAATAGTAAATAATAATAAATTGACATATAAGTAATAATAAATGAAAATCAGACAGACAAATGGTAACAAAACAAAAACAATATAGAATAAATTATAATCATTACAGCATCTTGCTAAGGTGTTTATCTAAATGATTCTTAAAGCTTCGAACTGAACTACATTGCACTACTTGTGCAGGAAGTTTATTCTATTCATTAACTACACGGTTGGCAAAGTTGTTTCTACCTACTTCCAAAATGAATCTATTTCCGGACAGTTTGAGACCAATAAATATATATATATATATATATATATATATATATATATATATATATATATATATATATATATATATATATATATATTAACATTATCAGGAAGAACTTCCAATCCCTGTCAACGAAAGCATAAAACTAACGGAATTATGTGCTAACACAAATGCTTTCTCATTTAAAGACCAACATTATAAACAAAAGCTCGGTTGTTCTATGGGATCCAATCTCTCCCCAGTGTTAGCAAACTTGTATATGGAATATTTTGAGACAGTACTTCTACAGGACATTAAACCACCAGATATGTTTTGGTGGATCCAGGACATAAGCCCTCCCGGACACAATCCCCCTTATATATCAAATTATTATATTTTTTATTTTCTTTGAAAATTAACCTCGCTGTGGTCAGCGAATGGTAGTAGTGCCGAGCATCTGTTGTAAGAAATGCATGTAGATTGAATGTCATTGATCCATTCTATACTAGCGTACACACGCGCACGTGCATGCATTAGCTGCACGACGTCAAATCTTGGTGATAGCAGCAAGCTTCAATGGGACCCCTATTGTGTGATCTAACCCGAGGTCAAGTTGGCTTGACATGACGGTCAACCGCCGGAAAAAATCTGCATTCTCAAACCGGTAAATTCAACCATGTAAACTATATTAGTTATCATAATTTATCACTACTTGTATATATTTACATAGAGTTAAAGTATATACTGAGTGTCCATACTCAGTACTCTCATGTATATAAAATGTAAATAAACAGACACAAAATGTTACAATAATAAGAGTGAAATATATTATGGTAACCGCCACTATTTTCTTTGTCACCTCCGCTGATGGAAAACGGAGTCATAGAGGCGACGCAATAAAGACTAGAAGCCACGATAGTTTATCTGCAACGCCTCCAACCAATGTAGAACAACACAAGTCTATAGTATAATAAAGTAGCATAATCTCTCTGTTAGTAGCTATTTCCTCTAACACAGACAAAATGATGTGTGACTCTGGTCCATAAGGGCGTCCGTGTTGACCCTAAAGCAGTGTTTCCTAACCTTTTTTCAGGCGACCCTAAAGTGGTCTTCATGATATGACCACGACTCCTCTAGTCCATTTGTATGTGACTAATAGTTGTCTGTAAAATATAGAAGACAAATATAATAAATATATGTGTAAGAATGGTAATGTAAGGTTGTAAATTGAATTTTGATATTGAATTCATATAATTTTGCAACAAAAAAATTAGCATACAAGATGTCTTGGCGACCCCAGGAAAAAAGCTTGGCTGTCCCACTTGGGGTCGCGACCCCAGGGCTGGGAAACAGTGCCTTTGTCCACAGCTGTATGCTAATGAGCAGGTTTTTGCCGTAGAATTATTTACATCTAATAACTAAGACTGGCATATATATATATATGAATATATAAATAAATAGATAGGTATATAAATAAATAAGTAAATAAATACATAAATAAATAAACGAATATATATATATATATATATATATATATATATATATATATATATACAGTATATATATATAGATGAATATGGATATATATATATATGTATATATATATATATGTATATAAATATAAGTATATATATATAAATATGTATATACACATATATACATACATATGTATATATATATATATATACATATATTGACGAGATAAACACCATATGAGGACGGAGCCTTTAATTGTACGACGTTTCGCTTATTACAGTTTTTTTAAGTACAAGTTGAGATCATAGTGTGACACAGAAATAAGGAAAACCATCTTATGGCCTGGAAGAATGCAGAACTGCTGATACGGGAACCAGACAAAATCCGCAGGAAGTGTTTAGAAGCAGCAATCATTCAAGGAACGAACACTATTGAACAAAACAGGGGCATGTTTAACATCTCGCCTCACATTATTCCCCTAATACCCATGGCCAGCAAAATATTAAATATCTAAACCACCCTTTGTGGACATTTCGCCCACGGACGTTTGGGCCA
>NC_134811.1:47117896-47127896 GCF_046742065.1 Oratosquilla oratoria | reverse complement strand
GGACAGACAGCCCCGCCACTTTATTCTTATTGACCTGTCGTCCAGGTAGTTGCAGAGCAACCTTGTGAACGGCAGGGCAAAGTCGAAGTTGTGGTACAATTTGTACTTAAGGCCTTCATGCTAGACAGTATCGAATGCCTTCTCCACATCCTTACAAACCAAAATGGCCTTACCAGGGCGACCGTCTGGCGGTCTTTGAACCCATTGAGTGATTATGGATATTACGTCTTCTGCACCGCGCCACGGCCAAAAACCAAACTGGCAGTCCCTCAGCACATTCTCCGTCTCTAGGTACACGGTCAGGCGGCGGCATAAGACGTGCTCAAACACCTTTCCAAAGTACTCCAGAAGGGAGATGGGCCGGTATGAAAGGGGGGCGGAGGCGGGTTTCTGGGGTTTAGGAATGAGGATGGTATGGGAGGCCTTGAATAGTTGTGGGAAGTACCCAGAGGCTAGTGAGCTATTATATAGTGTCGTCATGTGTGAGATTATGTTGTCTGGCATAGAAGGGGAACACGCAGAGCTAGAACAGGACGATCAGTCACGCAGGGCGGAGTCAGAGGTGAGGGGATGTGTGGGTGGATGTATGAGGTCAGGAGGGCAGCGGGCTGGAAGCAAGGTCAGGAGTGTGATGATTCTTAACCAAGCGGCTGTTACCTCGATATGGATGTACCTCGAAGAAGCGTGTGAGGTTTTGTCATACAAAATTATTTAATTTAAAGAGCAGTGTCGTCCCTTCTGCATTTCACGTCGACAACACGAAAAATTGGATAATTTTACTGAATCCCAGGTCAATAGATTTAAAAAAAAAAAATAGAAGAAGTGTGTGATGAAAGTGAATGGAAGAACGCGGGTAAACCAGGAATAGTGAACAATCTGTCGAGTAAACAGTTATCTAAATCAGAAAAGGAAGCTCTTTCTCTTGGTTTGAAATTTGATACAGGTATTAAAAAGTACAACTATGTGGAACAATTGTGCCGTAATTACAGATGGACTGACAAAGACACGGAGAAAGGTTTTATTCAAGGTGTGATAGCGTGTTGCCTAGCAGCAGCAGATCAACAACCCAATGCTTTACCAACAAGATACATATCTGCCCTCATAAATCTGGGAGAAGATAAGGATCTAGTGATCGCACAAGTGGACAAAGGTGGGGGAATTGTCGTTATGGATAAAACCGATTATGTCAGGAAAATATTAGACCTGCTCGAAGATGAAAATACTTACAAAAAAGAAAATAGCGGACTCGCCGAAGAAAAGGCGATGGAATTTAATGAGGCAGCGAGGCGTATCTTAAACAAAGCTACAAAAGATAAGACATTAGTAAGCTTGTTAGAGGAAACACCGCGACCCCCACACATGAGAGGCTTACCCAAAAAACACAAACCAATTATACCCATGAGACCCATAATATCGGGAATAGGATCAGCTCCACATAGACTTGCCAAAATATTAGCGAAACCCCTTACAAAAACATTAGGTACCATCAGTGATGCACACCTCAAGAACTCATCTGATTTATTAAATAGGCTTAGAGGTATGGACCTAACTGGCAAAAAACTAGCCAGCTTTGATATTCAAGCTTTATTCACAAATGTATCCACAAAAGAAGCGTTAAAAGCAGTTAAAAAATGTTGTTAAAAATCTGAGTGAGAATGAGCTACCAGTAGCTAAGAGAGACTTCATCGATTTGGTTTCTCTATGTGTCAACTTCGGCCCCGTCATGTTCAATGGCGTAGAATATTTCCAGCATAGTAGGTTAGCCATGGGGTCTCCCCTTAGCTCAATGATGGCATGTTTATATTTGGAAGAATTAGAAAGTACCAGTTACATCAAACTCATGGGAAAAGATACACATTGGTGGCGATACGTCGATGACATTCTAGTAGTGGTACCCGAGTTCGTCAATTTAAGACAGAAATTAACCCAATTAAATAACATAGAACAGAAAATACAATTTGCATTAGAAGAAGAAATAAACGATGAAATTCCTCTTTTGGATACTATAATAAAGAAAACAGAAAACGGAATAAAATTCACAGTATACATAAAGCCAAGAAACCGAGAAGATTACATTCATTTTTATTCAGCTCACAGTACTAGAGTCAAATCAGGGATAATAATCGGATTCATGTTAAGAGCCCTAAGGATATGCAGCAAAGAGTTTTTACAGGGTGAGCTTAACCATATCTTTAAAACCTTCCAGGAATTAGCACATCCTTTGGGCTTTCTTATAAAATTAAAACACAAAGCCATCAAAATTATGGAAAGGAGCACAACATCTACAGCCAACAGCACTAGCAAGGACAAAATATTTATTTCAGTTCCTAACTCTAGATACGCACCATTAATTAGTAGTTTTTTAAAGAACACCAGAATAAATTTAGTAACGTCAGCGGGAAAGAGAACTGGCGAGTTTACCAGAAATACAGAAAATTTGCAAGAAAATAAAAGTGTTGTTTACAGAATTCCTTGTACAGGTTGTGAGAAAGTTTACATCGGTGAGACAGGACGCGGTATGGACAGAAGATTAGAAGAACACAAGAGGATGTGAAACATCACAGAACATCAAATGCACTAGTAGTTCATATCGATGAAGAAAATCATTTGCCAAACTGGAAGGAAGCCCACGTTCTACATAGAAAAATGGGAAAAAAGAAAAGGAAAGCTTTGAAGGCGGCACACATTGCCATCGAGAAAACAACGAATTCTCGTAAGGGGTTTATGTCCTGGGGTCAAACATCCGCACAACTGGCGGTCGCCGAGTGTGGGGGGACAACGAGACCGGAATGAGGTCACGCAGGGTCATCAGATCACCATGTAAGCTGTCGACGGACTTTGATTCTTATTCTGTATTCAGTCCACTGAGGAAGGCCCAAGAGGTCGAAACGTCTGGTTCTGAATAAAGCTCGATACTCTAGCCTTAACGTTTCATTTTGCCACCTCACCTCCATCTATGTATATATATATATATATATATATATATATATATATTATATATATATATATATGTATATATATATATACATGCAGAAGAGAAAATCTCCTGCCTATCCATACCATTAATATATATATATATATATATATATATATATATATATATATATATATATATATATATATATAAGATTATTTCAGACAAATGAGAGAGAATGTGGGTGGGGAAGGGCAAACGAAGATGTGTTAGGAATAGAGTTTATTGCCCTAACGTTGCGACCAACTTGGTCTTCTTCAGAGGACTACAGCATTACAGACGAATATAAGAATATAAGAATATAAGAATATAAGAATATAAGAATTGTGATCCGTCTGTAATGCTGTAGTCCTCTGAAGAAGACCAAGTTGGTCGCAACGTTAGGGCAATAAACTCTATTCCTGACACATCTTCGTTTGCCCTTCCCCACCCACATTCTCATATATGTATATATATATACATATATACATATATATATATATATATATATATGTATGTATATATATATATGTATATATATATATGTATAAGTATATATATATACATATATATATATATATATATATATATATAAATATATATATATATATATATTCTATATATATATATATATATATGTCCGCAGCTCCACGAAGATCAGTGGAGCTGCGGACATATGAAAAAAAAAGACGTCACAGCTCACAGAACCTCCAACTCGCTAGTTGTTCATTTAGACCAATGTGGTCATCTTCCAGAATGGAACAGGATAGAGGTGCTCCACAAAGGTCTAGAGAAAAAGAAAAGAAAAATAGTGGAGGGATCCTACATTACTTCCCACCTCTGCATCAACCATAGGGATGGGTTTATGAAAGTAGCAGGAGCAGCATGCACTTTAATCATCAAGGAGCTCAAGAGAACGATTGAGAACGGAGTGAGAAACGGCATGGTCAGAGTCACTTAAGAAGTATTGGGAATGAATGAGGGTATGGAGGGAGATGAACACGGCAAGGATGAATAGTATAAGCTGTTCATTTTCTGAGATTGTATGTATTTTGAGAATGTCCTCGTAAGGACTAAATGTCAGTGAATAAAACTACAACTGTTCTCTGTGTTTAGATCACCGACCTTCCACTCTTTTGTCTTCCATAGTTCAATATATATATATATATATATATATATATATATATATATTTATATATATATATATGTATGTTTTTTAAGACAGATTGAACATTTTTTTTTTTTTTTTTTTTTTTAGAAGCTCCGCCATGGGATACGAACCCTGACCCGTGCGTCGATAATCACGAGGCCAAGACGCTAGCAACCATGCTACATGGTGATGGTTCAATAAAAAAAAAAAAATATATATATATATATATATATATATGCACATATGGGCTGGGGACTTTCTCTTTTGCATACCTGACTGAAAGTGAAAATTAACATCTATTATAAATCCACATGTACACCAGCTTACAAAGAAGAACGCACAATGAAACAAATTATACAAAAAAAAGAAAAAGAAAAAGAAAAAACACTAAAGCAGTGAACCCAGAGAAAATACTAAACTTAGTGATTTCTAAGTCTAAATAAAAATATTCTTCTAAAAAATGCTGTGGAAGTCGGGGGACAGGTGGTACTACGGTGACACTTTGTCCTAAAAATATTCTTGAAAAAGCGCTTGGGTAAGTCGGGGTCAGGTGGTATTCTTCTTCTTCTTCTTCTTCTTCTTCTTCTTCTTCTTCTTCTTCGCGTTCCTCCTCTTCTTCTTCTTCTTCTTCTTCTTCTTCTTCTTCTTCACGTTCTTCTTCCTCGCGTTCTTCTTCGCGTTTTTCTTCGCGTTCTTCCTCGCGTTCTTCTTCCTCGCATTCTTCTTCGCGTTCTTCTTCGCGTTCTTCTTCACGTTCTTCTTCTTCGTGTTCTTCTTCCTCGCGTTTTTCTTCGCGTTCTTCTTCGCATTTTACTTCGTGTTCTTCGCGTTCTTCTTCGCGTTCTTCTTCGTGCTGGGGATCCCGTGTTGGGGTTCCGCCCCGAGGCCGAGGCCGAAAGGGAAAACGAGGGATTAGAGCGCGGAAAGCTGCGGCCGTAGGCCGCTGTTTGCGCAGCCAAACCCCCGGCGAAGCCGATGAGGGCGAAGCCCGCGGCTTGTATTATGAGAAGAAAAAAACAACAACCTCCTAATTAGGAATAATCTACAGTAAAAGAGAAAGAAACTTCAGAAATCACATGTCATTTATAGGTTCAAATCTATCCGAGGGAACTATGAAACCCTTCCCTCCACCTGTTTTGGCATGACGACAATAAGGTTATCCTGTCACCTTTTCTTCCACCTTACATCAGAAGCACTTAAGAACCACCTATGAAATGAACATGGCATAGCCTTGACAAAAAACATGCTAGAAGCAAAAACAGAGATTTTGTGTATGTGTACAGACAATAAACACCTTCCAGTCTTAGAGGCATTATATATCAAAGATATGAGCCCAAATTCAAGCATACGAGCAGAGGACCTTAAGCATGCGAATAACCGCCAATAACCCAAGCACGTAACAAACCGCCACAGACCCAAGTATGGGACAAAATACTATAAAACCAAATATGGGACAAAACGCCACAAAACCAAGCACGCGGCATTTCCTCACAACCCGAAGCAGGAATCTCTCAAGCATACGGCAACCCACCACTACCCGATTTACCCTTTGACCTCTCCCAGTTTCTAGTAACCTCTCCCAGTTATCCGGTAACTCCTCCCCAGAGAAGAGTATAGATCTGTGATTGGTGAGTTACATTGACTGTTTTGGTGAGATAAACTAGGAGCACGTCCGTTTGTTTTAACGGGTCTTAGTCTTCTCTCCTTTACAAATAAAAGCAACCTCCGAGGACGATTCGGAGGGGTTGCCAGATTCTAATTTACACAGGTATAATTAGGATGTTGCCATAATCATACATCATTTTCTTATAATTATTATTTATAATGCATAGGCTGAGCCTGGACTCTCAGTATCCATACATGGGATATATTTACATAAGAGTTTACAGAGGATAGAGACATACAAAGATATGTGATAAAAATTGAAATGGCGACGCAAGTTGATCTAGAAAGGTTGGCAACGACGAAAGGAGAAGTATCTATTGTTCTCACAGGTGTTGGGCGTCACCCGAAACGCCTGGCTCTCTGGTCACTGTTCAGATCCGGAGATAATAGCGCGGTACCTTGGGAGGAAAATTTGCGCACAGTAGTGGGCCCCTTGGTAGGAAAATCCGCGCACAATAGCCGGTCCCTTGAGAATTGGCTGAGCATGTCGGAGTTCACCTTCACATTACATGCGTGAGTGCGTGTGTGTGCACGCTAGACATCTAAAGGATTGACTCCTCCTTTCAATTAGAGCAAATATAAACACAAACATATAAAATGTAATATCATCACTCCCTTCTTCGAAACATTCTTCCCTAACCACAAAATAAGAATATCCCAAACTACTGAAGAAAGGACTTGTACCTGAAATCGCGATCTAGCTATAATGATTACCTATAGTGAAGTCATAAACCGCCTTTCAAAGGAAAACAAGTCTATAGTAGGTCACAGGGAAAATACTCTTAAGAAAATAATAAGCGCACAGCTAGCCATCACTTTCAATGAAGTATGGATAAGAAAAAATATCCTGCTCATATATATCATTAATATATATATATATATATATATATATATATATATATATATGTATATATATACACACACAATTCGTAAGACTTAATTCCTCGCAATCATCGTTGCTACACGCTACCACAAAGGTAACCCCTACACATGGAATGCCGTCAGGGTCGAGTAGGCTTCTTGCTAGGCAAACACACATGTGCCACACGAGCTAAAGATATTTACTTTAGTTTAGAAAAAAAAAAGACTTGTAAATTTACTTTATATAACAGATTTGAGCGGGTAGGTATAACCCACAGCGAGGGCATTTTTTATTTTTATCTTTCTTACGTGCTTGGCTTTGAAAGAAAGACAAACGTTAGCGTTTCATGTTCGAGGATCTTCTTATGAAGATTTGGTGCTCTATGCAGCTGAGACGGGGAACCCCTCTAAGTAAGGGGGAAGGCCTCTCGTAACTTCCTTATTTTTGCTTTTGGGTTTTAAAGGAGCGAGGTAATTCTAAACATCAGCTTAGTCCTAGGTTTATAAAAATGGATTTCACGTTCCAAAAACTCCCTTTCAAATAACGCACTTTCAAAATTATTGTCGGTCAGTAGTTTTTGTTCTCGTTTGAACGACGCTTTTTTAATTCACAAACATTCAGGAGGTTCTTTTGTTGTTCACAAAGTTACGTATATATTCCGACTAGCTCATCCTCATTTTTGTGGTTCACAAACTTACTTATATATTCCAGACTAGCTCATCCTCATTAGAGAATTCTTTTGTGTACTTGTTTTGCTCCTTGCTGACCTGCAGGAAGAGGACCAGCATCTCTTCGCCTATATGGCTTCCGGAGGCAGCATCCCTTCGCTTGTACGGCTTCCGCGGGCGTGACACAGTTCCACTCCAGCCCGTAAGGTTTGCTCTTACACAAAAGACAGCCTGATACTTCCTTTCCCTCTTTTTTAAGCAGATACATGAGTAGAAAAAAGAAAACGGGGAAATAAGTAAGGAATAAATAGTAGTAAATTCCAAAAATCTCAGACACTTTAAAAAGAGAACAGAAAAAAGGAGAAGTAAGAAACAAGGGGAAAAAATCTAAGACACTTAAATAGAAATAGAAACTCCAAATAACTTGGATAATTAAAGTAGAAGTCAGAAAAAAAAAATCGCTCATCAGTAGGACCTCATGGAATAATTCGTTAAGTTCGTAAGAACAAATTCTATATATACTCATATATATTGTATATATACTATCATCATTATATCTAAAGATTTTCAACAGTTTCTGGAAATATTTCTCTCAAGAAATTCAGACCACCTCTAAATATCTTGCTTTGTTCCGCACCTGAAATTTTCCGTGAATGTTTTTATTGCCATTTAAGAGACCTCATTCCCAAGACTGCAAAGTCGGGTTCCTCGGTCCGATATCCCTTCCTGCAAAGATCTGCACTAGCAAATCATTCTTCTGAAGAAAACTGAATGCAAAGAAACTAGCCAAGAATAAACCTCGGACCCAGATTCTTTCCCTCTTCATCCTTCACCCTTTCCTCACATTTCCTTATGTCTGGTGGAGAAGCGAAAAAAAAAAAAAAAAAATCAGCTGAAGAGGAAGAGAACCAGATTGGACCCTCGCATGCAGAGTTGATTGTGAGCCCTTTTCTACACAACCCAGAATATAAATTAATTATCTAATCATCTCTGTGTTCTTAGTCAAACTAGAGGGAGCTATTGGGTACCGTTCCAGTTTACGCGATCATGTAGCCACGGACATCTCACGTGTAACAAAGTAATGTGATTACTTATTTCACCCCCTACTCCCGCCCTCAATACAGATCTCGACAGTAAGACGAGCCACGACCTTTATTATAGAGAAGGCCGTGGGCGAGCCCATGCGGTGTTACCCAGACACTTGCATTTCTGCCACCCACATTCCACTAACTCAGCTTCACCCCTTCTACCTCGCAGCCAACAGCCACTCATAATGTGTGGCCCAGCAACATAGGAGTCTTGCTGCCAATGCCACATTCCCTTTGTGGACCGCTTCGTCATTAAGGGAGTAAGATGATCACCATGGATGTGGTTGCCTGGGTCCTGCTACCCGACAGCTTTATTCAGCTCAAAAGGAAGAGAATATAAGGGTGAAAGGGTCACCATTAAAAGTAGTTGAAGATGTTCAGCTCCCTGAAGCACTCCTTAAAGTTTGATAGCATTAGAAAAATTAACATTCTATATTTTGATTAATGACCATTGGGTATTAGAGACATGCTGTAAATGAAGGTGGAGTCGAGTGGGTGAATTTGACGTCCGATTTAGGTGTTATTCGATTAGATTCTGAAAAACTAATATCGAACTGGAGGAAGTGCGGTCGTCCTTGCGAGGACTTTGTTCCACTCCTTGGCTAAGCGTCTGGCGACGTAGCTTCTTCCTACCTCCTGACGAGCCTCTCAGCTCCTGGTCTTTGATTTGATTCTCACACATGGCTCAAAGCGAGGTTTTCGGCTCCTGTCCAATTTACATGGTAGGGTAGGTCCTATCCCTTCTTACATAAAAAAAGAAATGTATGAAAGGGAAGGTCCTGCCCTCCACATAAAAGGAAAAATGCAAGCAGCCAGAAGAAATACCATAGTATGTTGCACCGTGGTGTGTCCACTGTCGCCTTTGTCGCCAGTTTCCATTTTCAAAAGACGCATAGAGGCACCTGTTTGTTTAAAGGCGACTTCGTCTGCAGGCGCTCAGAATAAGAGGACCTGGTGACACCGTTCTAGAGGAAGGTAACCCATACATGTGTCCAAGTAACATTGTTATCGGCCTCATCAGCTTACGTGAGCAAACAATCTTCTTCGGGAGCCCGAAGAAACCTCTCAGCTTAAGGGATCAAGTCATCCCCTCAGGTCGAGAAAGGCGAGATAAAAAGACTTCTAGCCTTCACAGCGGTCTTCGTGAGGAGAGGAGTTGTCGACGGTGTAACGTCGAGGCTGTGGCGGCCACTTCGAAACCCCTACTGCTGAGACTTCTTTTGTGTATGTTTTCGAGATCGACCCTGGCTAAGACGCCCCCACCCACTAAAAGTGAGGGTCGCGCCAAAAAGCGCATAGCTGCATCTGAAGTTGTCACCTTTGTTTTTCGTGTTAGGGCCATCGGAAGAGATGTCAGTCAGTCACCGGTAGCCGTTAGGAATGAAACTCAGGTCCATGGAACAGTTGCAAAGGAATTTTGTGACTCACGATGACTTACCTCACAAGAGAAAAAAAAATCTCCAGTAGGAAAAAAAGTGATAAAGAACCTGAACCTTTTCTTCCTGAAGCATGGGGTCTCCTATAAACTTTGATAGCATGAAGGTCGGCGTCTCCTAGGAACAGAACGTAGGAGACATTTCCAGTTCAAAGGCAGTCACGGTTCCCAAGCTGCCC
>NC_134811.1:47087896-47112896 GCF_046742065.1 Oratosquilla oratoria | reverse complement strand
TCCTATGGAGTTGAGTAATATGATGTCAGGTGTGTGTGTTGTGTAGTGGTTACTTAGTTCATGTCGTCTGGGTATGGTCCAGGATCTTACGTTATGTTGTAAGATGTGTATTGTGTTTATGGGTGTTCGGTTTATTGGCAGTTGACTGTCCATTGTGGTGTATCTGTTGGTTTATGTTTGCGTATGTCGTAGTATCCTTGTCTTGTTTTTTTGTATTTGGCTTCTGTTAGTCTTTGTATTGGTGCTTTTGTCAGGTCGATTAGTCCTTGGTCAATCATTGTTTCAATAGTCTCTTCAGGCATGTCTTTGGTGTAGATGTATTTGATTTTGCCACTTTTGAGTAGTGTGTGTACGTTATTATGTATTGTGTTGTCTGTCATGTCTTCGTTAGATGTTATTATTTGTAATGGAACTGTGCTGTGTTCAGTTTTCTTTGTCTTCGTTGGTTGAGCGGTTTCTGTTGTTTGTTCAGTGTTGTGTGGCCTCTTGTTTCTCTGTTCTTCTGTCTCCATGTCTTCCGGTTGTGGCTGGGGGGGTGTTGGGTTGTTTATTATGTTTAGAATGGCTGTGGGGTTGATGACTGAAGGTGGCATTAGTACTGTGGGGAGTCCGTTTAGTTTGTATATTTCGTCAAGGGTGTTCTGATACGTTCCTGGTGTTGCTGCTTCTGTTATGTTGGCTTGTATAATAGCAGTGTTTATGATTGTCAGGTGTTTTAGTGTTGTTGGGTTTGGTGTCGGTGTGTATGTTGGTTCAGTGGGTGTTTTTGTGGTTGCCTTAGCATATGTCATGTTAGGGTGTGTGGTAGTGTTCTGCTCTCTGCTTTCTTGTATCTTCTTCTTGATAAGGTTCTTCCTGGTTGGGCATCTGGCAGCATATGTGGGGTGGTCCTGTCCACAAGAGATACACTTTTTGATGAGCAGATTGTGTAGGTGGCTGGTTGTGTGCACTGTCTGAGTGTATGTTCGTATGAGTAGCAGCGTGTACATTGAGGTAAGTGTATGTAAGTTTCTTGGTTTAGTGTATGTGGGGGGAAGGATTGGCTAAACATGAGGATCCCATTCTCAAGGCTTCGTTTGACCATCATCGAAGTCTCTAACTTGGCTTTAATTATGGTCTTGGTGTTGGGAAGCTTGATGATACTAGTATTTTTCATGTAGGGGTTCAGTCGTTCTAGTTCCGCTTTTATGGCTTCTAGCTCTTCATTGTGAATATGTTCGTCAACCTGCTTGATAATCAGAGTTCGTTTCGCGTTAAGTTCCGGGGGGTCTATTACGTCAAGTCCTTCCTTGGCGAAGGCGTTCTTGGTCGTCTTCTTGGCAATCTCTTCAATGATCTTATCGTCTGCGAGAGCGGTGTGTTGGTGGCCGTTCGTAAGCAGTTTCTGGATGGGGATTTCGAGTTGACTCAAGAGTTTCTATATGGCGTTTCGTTTGGGTTGGGTGGCCGAAGGCCGGTTTTCTCTAATTGTGATTCGGCCCATTGCGCCGAGGCGCTGGGCTTGGTGTGTGTGTGTGTTCTGTGGTGTGTATGTGTCAGAGTTCGAAAGTTAAAACGAAGGAAAAAGAGGGAAATGGTATGAGGGAGGGGGGGGGGGTCGTATGGGTACGGTCTGTGCTCACTTGTACCTGAATGGCCTAACGGAGGTTAAGGGGAAAGCGCCACGTTGGCTGGTGCCCTAGTGCCTATCCGAAGCGTAAGAAACGCCTTGGCTGCCTATCCGTCGAGCCTATGCCGGGTCCGCTGTAGTAGCGGGAGACCGGAACGATGGGGGTTCCCTCCCCACCCAGTCGACTGAGCAAGTTTTACAGACCAGCAAGGGCTATGCTCAGTCGAAAGGGGGGTTACAAGGGCATAAATCCGACAGAGCGAGGGGCAAGAAGAGATTTGCCTTAGCTCGGGTATCGGTAGATTGTAGTTGCTTCAACTCGCGTTGTGGAGAAAGCTTGCGCACGTCTTCACTCCGTGGTGTCTGCAGCTCGAATGTTGTTGTGTCGCTAATAATAATATAATAATATTACGACAGTTAAGTAGGAGTGTGTGGGAGTAAGGGGGGGGAGGGGGTGATAGAGGAAGGTAAAGTTAAGAAAATGAAAAAAGAATAAGTGTAATAGTGTGGGGCGGACCCACTTGCATGGTGAATTGTGTTTGTATTGTCGGACATCCTAATTATGCTCATAGAAGATTATTCCCTAACTAGCTAATTATAATAACGGTAAAAAATAATAATGTTGGTATGGAGGGAGCACTCCAGATTGTATTTCATTGTAGTTTTTGCTTAAAGTTTAGTTATGATTAGTTTTAATTTTTATCGTTATAAGTTGAATTATTATGAGTGCTACCTCCATATTGTGTAATCAATAGTAAATTATAGGTTGAAAGCAGGTGTGAAAAAGTGATGGCTTTAGGCCTTGAATATTAATCTAAGTTATACTAGCTGTTAAGATAGTATGGAGAAATGTCGCACCTGCTTCCAAATAGTTTATATACAAATAATAATAATAATATATATATATATATATATATATATATATATGTATATTTTTTTTTTAGGTAGAAGGACAAGTGTGATTCTATAAGGCTTTTGTGCCTTGTGACTTCTATTTGTTACGTATTAGATCTAATAATCTCACGTATCCTTCCTGTTATTATTATTATTATTATTATTATTTTTTTTTTTTTGTGCATTTGCATATACATACGAGTATGTATATATATATCAGTTAGCTAGCGGATAATAGCGGAAATGTTGGGGGATTATCCAAGTACGGTTTTCAGTCGTGGCCAGTGTTTATGATCTCGTGATCTTTTAGTGGGCTGTGGGGGTGGAGGTAATGTGTCATCAGTGAGTATCTTGTTCCAGGTGTTGCTGCTTAGTCGTATTAGTCTTGTGTGTATTTGTTCTAACTTTGTTGTTTTGTGTAATTGTTCCGTTGTTTCTAAATATGGGGGTTGGTGTTTTAGTATTCTTCTTATTGTTTTGTTTTGTAGTTTTTGCATTTTGTTTATGTTTGTGGGTGTACTTGTGATTGTGATTATCGTGGGGTATTCTAATTGTGGTCGTGCTAGTGTTTTATATAGTTGTATTTGCGTCTTTGTGCTTAGTCCTCTAAATCGTCGTAGTCTGTTTAGTGTAGTGTTTGTTGTTCGTATTCTGTTTGTGACGTGTCGGTGTATGCCTTGTGAACTTATGGTGAGGCCTAGGATTTGTGCTTGTCTGTTGTATGGTATAATGGTGTTGTTTATCTTTATTGGGGGTGGTTGGCGTGATGTAATGGCAAGGAGTTGAAATTTGTTGGTGTTTGTGGAGAGTTTCCATTGTTTTTCGTATGTGTCTATTCTGTTAATTTCCTGTTCTGTTTTTCTGGCAAGCATTTGTTTTGCTGTAGTGTTTGGATATGTGATGATCTGTGTAACGTCGTCTGCGTATTGTATTGTTTAGCTTCCGTGTGAAGGAGGTGGGATATCTGAAGTGTATAGGTTAAAGAGTGTTGGAGAAAGTACGCTTCCTTGTGGTACTCCGCTGTGGAGTGGGAAGGCTGGTCCGATGTATGTGTTTATTTTTATTTTTGCGGTTCTGTTGTCTAGGAAGCTGGACAGTGTTTTTGTAATGGTGTCTGGGAGGTGTGCTTGTAGGAGTTTGTATTTAAGGCCTTCGTGCCAAACTTTGTCGAAGGCCTTACATATGTCTCGTGAAATGATGTTGCATGCTTGGTTGTGTCTTCGTGTTTCTGCTATTGTTTCGTATAGAATGGCTAGTGCTGTATGTGTTCCTTTGCCAGGTGTGAATCCGTGTTGTTGTGGATTGAGCATGTCGTGTTCGTGTAAGTGTGTCATTAGTCTATTTGTAATTAGTCTTTCGAATATTTTGCCTGGTGTTGCTAGAAGTGATATAGGTCTGTAATTTTGTATTTGTGTGCTGTCTTTGTTCTGTTTTGGTATAAATGTGATGATAGAGTTTTTAAATTTTTGTGGGAAGTATCCTAGGCTGAGTGTTTCGTTGTATATGTTTGTGAGTAGTTGTATTGTTGTTTTAGGTATGTGTGCTAGTATTTGTTTTGTGATGCCTGATTGTCCTGGTGCTTTGTTTTTAGTGTGTTTTATTATGTTTTTAACGTCTTCTGGTTGTATGGGTTGTCCGATGTGGTTGTCAGTGTCTAGTCTGTTTAAGTCTATGTTTGCGTAAGGTTGTGTTTGTTGGTCATGTTGTGTTATGTATGTAATTATTTTTGTTTCATGGTTTGTGTCAAATTGTGTGTTTTCCTGTGGTGTGATTTGGAATATCTTTTGCCATACTTGTCTAAATGCATTTTCCTTGTCTTTGTCGTCGTGTAGTTTTTCGTTATTGTGTGTGATGTAGGGCGAAGTGTTGGTGTTAGATCCTTGTAGTCTTTTTATTGTATTCCAGAAATCTTTTGTTTTTTTTGGGTTGAATTTGATATTTGCTATTATTTTGTTCCATGTGTCTTCATAATTTCTTTTGGATTCTTCTAGTATTTGAAATTGTAGTTGTCTTATTGTTTGTGTCGTGTGTTGAGTCCAGTTGTTTTCTATTAAGGCTTTGTTTCTTATAGTGTTTGCTTTCCATATTAGTTGTTTTAGTGCTTTGGATGTTCTGGGTGTGGGTAATTGTTTGTAGTGGGTTGTTGGTATGCATTGAGTGATTGCGTTGTTTATCAGTTTGTACCAGTCGTCTATTCTGTTGTCTATGTATTTTGTGTCTTTTGTTTGTGTGTGTGTGTTGGTTTGTGTTTCTTTGGTGTTGTATTCTTCAGTTGTTGTTTCCAGTATTGTTTTGAATTTTTTCCAGTTAGCGTCTTTGTAAAGTAGTCTGGGTTGTGTGGGGATAGTAATCGCTGTGGTGGATAGTGTGAAGTGAAGTGGAATGTGGTCTGATGAGGTTATGTCTCCTGGGTGTATTCTGTATGTGAGGTGGTGGTGTCGGTTTGTGAAAATCATGTCTGGGTTACTTGTACCGTTGTTTGAGATGTACGTTGGGAAGTCTGGACCTAGAAAGGTGAGGTGATTTTGTAGTATTAGTTGGTGTATATGTTTTCCTACTTGGTTGTTGTAGTTGTGTTGTAGTGTTTTATGTTTTGCATTGTAGTCTCCTATTATGTATGTAGGTTGTGGTTTCTGTCTTATTTTTAATATGTCTTGTGTTGGAAGGAGTGGTCTGCGTGGTGGGAGGTATAATGTGGCAATAATTATGGGTCCTTTGTTTGTGTTTATTTCAATAGCGAGCATGTCTTCGTCAAAGTCGTCTAATAGTTTGTATTTAATGTTTTGTCTGATTGCAATGGCTATTCCAGAGTTGTCTTCGTTGTATGTGTTTTTGGTGTGTGTGTTGTAGTTGTATAGTTTGACTGTGTGTTTTCCTATGGAGTTGAGTAATATGATGTCAGGTGTGTGTGTTGTGTAGTGGTTACTTAGTTCATGTCGTCTGGGTATGGTCCAGGATCTTACGTTATGTTGTAAGATGTGTATTGTGTTTATGGGTGTTCGGTTTATTGGCAGTTGACTGTCCATTGTGGTGTATCTGTTGGTTTATGTTTGCGTATGTCGTAGTATCCTTGTCTTGTTTTTTTGTATTTGGCTTCTGTTAGTCTTTGTATAGGTGCTTTTGTCAGGTCGATTATTCCTTGGTCAATCATTGTTTCAATGGTCTCTTCAGGCATGTCTTTGGTGTAGATGTATTTGATTTTGCCGCTTTTGAGTAGTGTGTGTACGTTATTATGTATTGTTTTGTCTGTCATGTCTTCGTTAGATGTTATTATTTGTAATGGAACTGTGCTGTGTTCAGTTTTCTTTGTCTTCGTGGGTTGAGCGGTTTCTGTTGTTTGTTCAGTGTTGTGTGGCCTCTTGTTTCTCTGTTCTTCTGTCTCCATGTCTTCCGGTTGTGGCTGGGGGGGGGGTGTTGGGTTGTGTATCATGTTTAGAATGGCTGTGGGGTTGATGACTGAAGGTGGCATTAGTACTGTGGGGAGTCCGTTTAGTTTGTATATTTCGTCAAGGGTGTTCTGATACGTTCCTGGTGTTACTGCTTATGTTATGTTGGCTTGTATAATAGCAGTGTTTATGATTGTCAGGTGTTTTAGTGTTGTTGGGTTTGGTGTCGGTGTGTATGTTGGTTGAATGGGTGTTTTTGTGGTTGCCTTAGCATATGTCATGTTAGGGTGCGTGGTAGTGTTCTGCTCTCTGCTTTCTTTTATCTTCTTCTTGATAAGGTTCTTCCTGGTTGGGCATCTGGCAGCATATGTGGGGTGGTCCTGTCCACAAGAGATACACTTTTTGATGGCATTGTGGCAGTTGTTGATGCGGTGTTCTCTTGAGCAGCAGCTGGAGCAGATTGTGTAGGTGCCTGGTTGTGTGCACTGTCTGAGTGTATGTTCGTATGAGTAGCAGCGTGTACATTGAGGTAAGTGTATGTAAGTTTCTTGGTTTAGTGTATGTGGGGGGAAGGATTGGCTAAACATGAGGATCCCATTCTCAAGGCTTCGTTTGACCATCATCGAAGTCTCTAACTTGGCTTTAATTATGGTCTTGGTGTTGGGAAGCTTGATGATACTAGTAACTTTCATGTAGGGGTTCAGCCGTTCTAGTTCCGCTTTTATGGCTTCTAGCTCTTCATTGTGAATATGTTCGTCAACCTGCTTGATAATCAGAGTTCGTTTCGCGTTAAGTTCCGGGGGGTCTATTACGTCAAGTCCTTCCTTGGCGAAGGCGTTCTTGGTCGTCTTCTTGGCAATCTCTTCAATGATCTTATCGTCTGCGATAACGGTGTGTTGGTGGCCGTTCGTAAGCAGTTTCTGGATGGGGATTTCGAGTTGACTCAAGAGTTTCCAAATGGCGTTTCGTTTGGGATGGGTGGCCGAAGGCCGGTTTTCTCTAATTGTGATTCGGCCCATTGCGCCGAGGCGCACTGGGCTTGGTGTGTGTGTGTGTGTTCTGTGGTGTGTATGTGTCAGAGTTCGAAAGATAAAACGAAGGAAAAAGAGGGAAATGGTATGAGGGAGGGGGGGGGGGTCGTATGGGTACGGTCTGTGCTCACTTGTACCTGAATGGCCTAACGGAGGTTAAGGGGAAAGCGCCACGTTGGCTGGTGCCCTAGTGCCTATCCGAAGCGTTGGAAACGCCTTGGCTGTCTATCCGTCGAGCCTATGCCGGATCCGCTGTAGTAGCGGGAGACCGGGACGATGAGGGTTCCCTCCCCACCCAGTCGACTGAGCAAGTTTTACAGACCAGCAAGGGCTATGCTCAGTCGAAAGGGGGGTTATATAGGGCATACACCGTCAGAGCGAGAAGGCTAGAGATGCCCTTAGCTCGGGTAACGGTTTCAGCTTGTTTGTCGACGTTCATCGCGTTGTGGGAGTTCTTCAGGAGAGGTCCGTTCGCGGTGGTGTCTGGTTGCCGAATGATCGTTGTTGTGTCGCTAATAATAATAATAATAATATTACGACAGTTAAGTAGGAGTGTGTGGGAGTAAGGGGGGCAAGGGGGTGATAGAGGAAGGTAAAGTTAAGAAAATGAAAAAAGAATAAGTGTAATAGTGTGGGGCGGACCCACTTGCATGGTGAATTGTGTTTGTATTGTCGGACATCCTAATTATGCTCATAGAAGATTATTCCCTAACTAGCTAATTATAATAATGGTAAATAATAATAATGTTGTTATGGAGGGAGCACTCCAGATTGTATTTCATTGTAGTTTTTGCTTAAAGTTTAGTTATAATGTTATCGTTATAAGTTGAATTATTATGAGTGCTACCTCCATATTGTGCAATCAATAATAAATTATAGGTTGAAAGCAGGTGTGAAAAAGTGATAGCTTTAGGCCTTGAATATTAATCTAAGTTATACTAGCTGTTAAGATAGTATGGAGAACTGTCGCACCTGCTTCCAAATAGTTTATATACAAATAATAATAATTTTTTTTTTTTTTTTTTTTTTTAGGTGGAAGGACAAGTGTGATTCTATGAGGCTTTTGTGCCTTGTGACTTCTATTTGTTACGTATTAGTTCTAATAATCTCACGTATCCTTCCTGTTATTATTTTGTTTATTTTTGTTTTGTTTTATTTATTTATTTATTCATTTATTTATTTTTTATTTTTTTTGTGCATTGCATATACATACGAGTATGTATATATATCAATTAGCTAGCGGATAATAGCGGAAATGTTGGGGGATTATCCAAGTACGGTTTTCAGTCGTGGCCAGTGTTTATGATCTCGTGATCTTTTAGTGGGCTGTGGGGGTGGAGGTAATGTGTCATCAGTGAGTATCTTGTTCCAGGTGTTGCTGCTTAGTCGTATTAGTCTTGTGTGTATTTGTTCTAACTTTGTTGTTTTGTGTAATTGTTCCGTTGTTTCTAAATATGGGGGTTGGTGTTTTAGTATTCTTCTTATTGTTTTGTTTTGTAGTTTTTGCATTTTGTTTATGTTTGTGGGTGTACTTGTGATTGTGATTATCGTGGGGTATTCTAATTGTGGTCGTGCTAGTGTTTTATATAGTTGTATTTGCGTCTTTGTGCTTAGTACTCTAAATCGTCGTAGTCTGTTAGGTGTAGTGTTTGTTGTTTCGTATTCTGTTTGTGACGTGTCGGTGTATGCCTTGTGAACTTATGGTGAGGCCTAGGATTTGTGCTTGTCTGTTGTATGGTATAATGGTGTTGTTTATCTTTATTGGGGGTGGTTGGCGTGATGTAATGGCAAGGAGTTGAAATTTGTTGGTGTTTGTGGAGAGTTTCCATTGTTTTTCGTATGTGTCTATTCTGTTAATTTCCTGTTCTGTTTTTCTGGCAAGCATTTGTTTTGCTGTAGTGTTTGGATATGTGATGATCTGTGTAACGTCGTCTGCGTATTGTATTGTTTAGCTTCCGTGTGAAGGAGGTGGGATATCTGAAGTGTATAGGTTAAAGAGTGTTGGAGAAAGTACGCTTCCTTGTGGTACTCCGCTGTGGAGTGGGAAGGCTGGTCCGATGTATGTGTTTATTTTTATTTTTGCGGTTCTGTTGTCTAGGAAGCTGGACAGTGTTTTTGTAATGGTGTCTGGGAGGTGTGCTTGTAGGAGTTTGTATTTAAGGCCTTCGTGCCAAACTTTGTCGAAGGCCTTACATATGTCTCGTGAAATGATGTTGCATGCTTGGTTGTGTCTTCGTGTTTCTGCTATTGTTTCGTATAGAATGGCTAGTGCTGTATGTGTTCCTTTGCCAGGTGTGAATCCGTGTTGTTGTGGATTGAGCATGTCGTGTTCGTGTAAGTGTGTCATTAGTCTATTTGTAATTAGTCTTTCGAATATTTTGCCTGGTGTTGCTAGAAGTGATATAGGTCTGTAATTTTGTATTTGTGTGCTGTCTTTGTTCTGTTTTGGTATAAATGTGATGATAGAGTTTTTAAATTTTTGTGGGAAGTATCCTAGGCTGAGTGTTTCGTTGTATATGTTTGTGAGTAGTTGTATTGTTGTTTTAGGTATGTGTGCTAGTATTTGTTTTGTGATGCCTGATTGTCCTGGTGCTTTGTTTTTAGTGTGTTTTATTATGTTTTTAACGTCTTCTGGTTGTATGGGTTGTCCGATGTGGTTGTCAGTGTCTAGTCTGTTTAAGTCTATGTTTGCGTAAGGTTGTGTTTGTTGGTCATGTTGTGTTATGTATGTAATTATTTTTGTTTCATGGTTTGTGTCAAATTGTGTGTTTTCCTGTGGTGTGATTTGGAATATCTTTTGCCATACTTGTCTAAATGCATTTTCCTTGTCTTTGTCGTCGTGTAGTTTTTCGTTATTGTGTGTGATGTAGGGCGAAGTGTTGGTGTTAGATCCTTGTAGTCTTTTTATTGTATTCCAGAAATCTTTTGTTTTTTTTGGGTTGAATTTGATATTTGCTATTATTTTGTTCCATGTGTCTTCATAATTTCTTTTGGATTCTTCTAGTATTTGAAATTGTAGTTGTCTTATTGTTTGTGTCGTGTGTTGAGTCCAGTTGTTTTCTATTAAGGCTTTGTTTCTTATAGTGTTTGCTTTCCATATTAGTTGTTTTAGTGCTTTGGATGTTCTGGGTGTGGGTAATTGTTTGTAGTGGGTTGTTGGTATGCATTGAGTGATTGCGTTGTTTATCAGTTTGTACCAGTCGTCTATTCTGTTGTCTATGTATTTTGTGTCTTTTGTTTGTGTGTGTGTGTTGGTTTGTGTTTCTTT
Organism: Oratosquilla oratoria; assembly: GCF_046742065.1. Classification (NCBI taxonomy): domain Eukaryota; kingdom Metazoa; phylum Arthropoda; class Malacostraca; order Stomatopoda; family Squillidae; genus Oratosquilla; species Oratosquilla oratoria. The sequence goes on along the minus strand of NC_134811.1, from coordinate 47,102,708 downwards.
GGTGTTGTATTCTTCAGTTGTTGTTTCCAGTATTGTTTTGAATTTTTTCCAGTTAGCGTCTTTGTAAAGTAGTCTGGGTTGTGTGGGGATAGTAATCGCTGTGGTGGATAGTGTGAAGTGAAGTGGAATGTGGTCTGATGAGGTTATGTCTCCTGGGTGTATTCTGTATGTGAGGTGGTGGTGTCGGTTTGTGAAAATCATGTCTGGGTTACTTGTACCGTTGTTTGAGATGTACGTTGGGAAGTCTGGACCTAGAAAGGTGAGGTGATTTTGTAGTATTAGTTGGTGTATATGTTTTCCTACTTGGTTGTTGTAGTTGTGTTGTAGTGTTTTATGTTTTGCATTGTAGTCTTCTATTATGTATGTAGGTTGTGGTTTCTGTGTTATTTTTAATATGTCTTGTGTTGGAAGGAGTGGTCTGCGTGGTGGGAGGTATAATGTGGCAATGATTATGGGTCCTTTGTTTGTGTTTATTTCAATAGCGAGCATGTCTTCGTCAAAGTCGTCTAATAGTTTGTATTTAATGTTTTGTCTGATTGCAATGGCTATTCCAGAGTTGTCTTCGTTGTATGTGTTTTTGGTGTGTGTGTTGTAGTTGTATAGTTTGACTGTGTGTTTTCCTATGGAGTTGAGTAATATGATGTCAGGTGTGTGTGTTGTGTAGTGGTTACTAAGTTCATGTCGTCTGGGTATGGTCCAGGATCTTACGTTATGTTGTAAGATGTGTATTGTGTTTATGGGTGTTCGGTTTATTGGCAGTTGGCTGTCCATTGTGGTGTATCTGTTGGTTTATGTTTGCGTATGTCGTAGTATCCTTGTCTTGTTTTTTTGTATTTGGCTTCTGTTAGTCTTTGTATTGGTGCTTTTGTCAGGTCGATTAGTCCTTGGTCAATCATTGTTTCAATAGTCTCTTCAGGCATGTCTTTGGTGTAGATGTATTTGATTTTGCCACTTTTGAGTAGTGTGTGTACGTTATTATGTATTGTGTTGTCTGTCATGTCTTCGTTAGATGTTATTATTTGTAATGGAACTGTGCTGTGTTCAGTTTTCTTTGTCTTCGTGGGTTGAGCGGTTTCTGTTGTTTGTTCAGTGTTGTGTGGCCTCTTGTTTCTCTGTTCTTCTGTCTCCATGTCTTCCGGTTGTGGCTGGGGGGGTGTTGGGTTGTTTATCATGTTTAGAATGGCTGTGGGGTTGATGACTGAAGGTGGCATTAGTACTGTGGGGAGTCCGTTTAGTTTGTATATTTCGTCAAGGGTGTTCTGATACGTTCCTGGTGTTGCTGCTTCTGTTATGTTGGCTTGTATAATAGCAGTGTTTATGATTGTCAGGTGTTTTAGTGTTGTTGGGTTTGGTGTCGGTGTGTATGTTGGTTGAGTGGGTGTTTTTGTGGTTGCCTTAGCATATGTCATGTTGGGGTGTGTGGTAGTGTTCTGCTCTCTGCTTTCTTGTATCTTCTTCTTGATAAGGTTCTTCCTGGTTGGGCATCTGGCAGCATATGTGGGGTGGTCCTGTCTACAAGAGATACACTTTTTGATGGCATTGTGGCAGTTGTTGATGCGGTGTTCTCTTGAGCAGCAGCTAGAGCAGATTGTGTAGGTGGCTGGTTGCGTGCACTGTCTGAGTGTATGTTCGTATGAGTAGCAGCGTGTACATTGGGGTAAGTGTATGTAAGTTTCTTGGTTTAGTGTATGTGGGGGGAAGGATTGGCTAAACATGAGGATCCCATTCTCAAGGCTTCGTTTGACCATCATCGAAGTCTCTAACTTGGCTTTAATTATGGTCTTGGTGTTTGGAAGCTTGATGATACTAGTAACTTTCATGTAGGGGTTCAGTCGTTCTAGTTCCGTTTTTATGGCTTCTATCTCTTCATTGTGTATATGTTCGTCAATCTGCTTGATAATCAGAGTTCGTTTCGCGTTAAGTTCCGGGGGGTCGATTACGTCAAGTCCTTCCTTGGCGAAGGCGTTCTTGGTCGTCTTCTTGGCAATCTCTTCAATGACCTTATCGTCTGCTATAGCGGTGTGTTGGTGGCCGTTCGTAAGCAGTTTCTGGATGGGGATTTCGTGTTGACTCAAGAGTTTCCATATGGCGTTTCGTTTGGGATGGGTGGCCGAAGGCCGGTTTTCTCGAATTGTGATTTGGCCCATTGCGCCGAGGCGCTGGGCTTGGTGTGTGTGTGTGTGTTCTGTGGTGTGTATGTGTCAGAGATCGAAAGAAAAAACGAAGGAAAAAGAGGGAAATGGTATGAGGGAGGGGGGGGTCGTATGGGTACGGTCTGTGCTCACTTGTACCTGAATGGCCTAACGGAGGTTAAGGGGAAAGCGCCGCGTTAGCTGGTGCCCTAGTGCCTATCCGAAGCGTTGGAAACGCCTTGGCTGCCTATCCGTCGAGCCTATGCCGGGTCCGCTGTAGTAGCGGGAGACCGGGACGATGGGGGTTCCCTCCCCACCCAGTCGACTGAGCAAGTTTTACAGACCAGCAAGGGCTATGCTCAGTCGAAAGGGGGGTTATATAGGGCATACACCGTCAGAGCGAGAAGGCTAGAGATGCCCTTAGCTCGGGTAACGGTTTCAGCTTGTTGTCGACGTTCACTGCGGTGTGGGAGTTCTTCAGGAGAGGTCCGTTCGCGGTGGTGTCTGGTTGCCGAATGATGTTGTTGTTGTTGTGTAATATAATAATAATATTACGACAGTTAAGTAAGAGTGTGTGGGTGTAAGGGGGGGGGAGGGGGGAGATAGAGGAAGGTAAAGTTGAGAAAGTGAAAGAAGAGTAAGTGCAATAGTGTGGGGCGGACCCACTTGCATGGTGTAATTATTTCATTTTGTGTGGTCACCCTATTCTGAACATAAAAATTTCCCTATCTAGTTAATCAACATATAATTGGAGTGAAGGAAGGACTCATTTCTGTTATACATTTTGGTTTGTCTTTACGTTAAAGAGTGATATCTTTTATATCTGATGTTATTTCTATGATATAATATGAGTCCTTCCTTCATTGTGCACAGAATAATAGTTTTATATGAGTTATATGAGGTGGGAGCAGGTGTGATTCTATGTAGGCTTGGTGCCGTGAATATAGGTTAAGTAATTTTTGGTTTTCATTTAATTCAAGTTGTATTTACTATCAAGTTGTGTCATACCTGCTCTCATTTAAATTATATATATATATATATATATATATATTTATAGTTTTTTTTTTTTTTTTTTTTGAAGGACAAGTGTGAATTGATGAGGCTTATGTGCCTTGTGACTGCTATTTGTTGTGTATTAATTTTATTGTTCTCACGTATCCTTCCTGTTATTTTTATTTTATTTTATTTTTATATTTATTTATTTATTTATTTATTTTTATATATATTTTTTAATTATGTGTGCATTTGCATATACATACGTATATGTATATATATCAACTAGTTAGTGGCCGAGTGGTGGAAAGGTTGGGGGTTAGCCAAGTATGGTTTTCAGTCTTGGCCAGTATTTATGGTCTTGTGATTTTTGAGTGGGCTGTGGGGGTGGAGGTAATATTTCATCTGTAAGTATTTTGTTCCAGGTGTTGCTGCTTAGTCGAATTAGTCTGGCGTGTATTTGTTCTAGGTTTGTTGTTTTGTGTAATTGTTCCGTTGTTTCTAGGTATGGTGGTGTGTGTTTTAGTATTCTTCTTATTGCTTTATTTTGTAGTTTTTGCATTTTGTTTATGTTTGTGGGTGTACTTGTGATTGTGATTATTGGGGGATATTCTAATTGTGGTCGTGCTAGTGTTTTGTATAGTTTTATTTGCGTCTTTGTGCTTAGTCCCCTGAAACGTCTTAGTCTATTTAGTGTAGCGTTTGTTGTTTGTATTCTGTTTGTGATGTGTCGGTGTATGCCTTGTGAACTTATGGTGAGGCCTAGGATGTGTGCTTGTCTGTTGTATGGTATAATGGTGTTGTTTATCTTTATTGGAGGTGGTTGGCGTGATGAAATGGGAAGGAGTTGGAATTTGTTAGTGTTTGTGGAGAGTTTCCATTGTTTTTCGTATGTGTTTAGTTTGTTAATTTCATGTTCTGTTTTCCTGGCAAGTGTTTGTTTTGCTGTTGTGGTTGGGTATGTGATGATTTGTGTAACGTCGTCTGCGTATTGTATTGTGTAGCTTCCGTGTGAAGGTGGTGGTATGTCTGATGTGTATAAGTTAAAGAGTGTTGGTGATAGTACGCTTCCTTGTGGTACTCCGCTGCGGAGTGGGAAGGCTGGTCCGATGTATGTGTTTATTTTTATTTTAGCGGTTCTGTTGTCAAGGAAGCTGCACAGTGTTTTTGTAATGGTGTCTGGGAGGTGTGTATGTAGGATTTTGTATTTAAGGCCTTCGTGCCAAACTTTGTCGAAGGCCTTAGATATGTCTCGTGATATGATGTTGCATGCTTGGTTGTGTCTTCGTGTTTCTGCTATTGTTTCGTATAAAATGGCGAGTGCTGTGTGTGTTCCTTTGCCAGGTGTGAATCCGTGTTGGTGTGGATTGAGCATGTCGTGTTCGTGTAAGTGTGCCATTAGTCTATTTGTAATTAGTCTTTCGAATATTTTGCCTGGTGTTTCTAAAAGTGATATGGGTCTGTAATTTTGTATTTGTTTGTTGTCTTTGTTTTGTTTTGGAATAAATGTGATGATAGAGTTTTTGAATTTTTGTGGGAAGTATCCTAGGCTGAGTGTTTCATTGAATATGTTTGTGAGTAGTTGTATTGTTGTTTTAGGTGTGTGTGCTAGTATTTGTTTTGTGATGCCTGATTGTCCTGGTGCTTTGTTTCTAGTGTGTTTTATTATGTTTTTAACGTCTTCTGGGTGTATGGGTTGTCCGATGTAGGTGTCAGTGTCTAGTCTGTTTAAGTCTATGTTTGTGTAAGGTTGTGTTCGTTGGTATTGTTGTGTTATGTATGTAAGTATTTTTGTTTCATGGTTTGTGTCAAATTGTGTTTTTTCCTGTGGTGTGATTTGGAATATCTTTTGCCATACTTGTCTAAATGCATTTTCTTTGTCTTTATCGTCATGTAGTTTTACGTCGTTGTGTGTAATGTAGGGCAAAGTGTTGGTGTTAGATCCAAGTAGTCTTTTTATTGTATGCCAGAAGTCTTGTGGTTTTTTGGGGTTAAATTTGATATTTGCTATTATTTTGTTCCATGTGTCTTCGTAGTTTCTTTTGGATTCTTCTAGTATTTGAAATTGTAGTTGTCTTAGTGTTTGTATCGTGTGTTGAGTCCAGTTGTTTTCTATTAAGGCTTTGTTTCTTATAGTGTTTGCTTTCCATATTAGTTGTTTTAGTGCTTTGGATGTTCTGGGTGTGGGTAATTGTCTGTAGTGTGTTGTTGGTATGCATTGAGTGATTGCGTTGTTTATCAGTTTGTACCAGTCGTCTATTTTGTCGTCTATGTATTTTGTGTCTTTTGTTTGTGTGTGTGTGTGTTGATTTGTGTTTCTGTGGTGTTGTATTCTTCTGTTGTTGTTTCTAGTACTGTTTTGAATTTTTTCCAATCAGCGTCTTTGTAAAGTAGTCTGGGTTGTGTAGGAATAGTGATCGCTGTGGTGGAGAGTGTGAAGTGAAGTGGGATGTGGTCTGATGAAGTTAAGTCTCCTGGGTGTATTCTGTATGTGAGGTGGTGGTGTCTGTTTGTGAAAATCATGTCTGGGTTACTTGATCCGTTGTTTGAGAAGCATGTAGGGAAGTCTGGACCTAGGAAGGTGAGGTGATTTTGTATTATTAGTTGGTGTATATGTTTTCCTACTTGGTTGTTGTAGTTGTGTTTTAGTGTTTTATGTTTTGCGTTGTAATCTCCTATTATGTATGTTGGTTGTGGTTTCTTTGTGATTTTTAATATGTCTTGTGTTGGTAGGAGTGGTCTGCGTGGTGGGAGGTATAATGTGGCTATGGTTATGGGTCCTTTGTCTGTGTTTAATTCAATAGCTAGCATGTCTTCGTCGAAGTCGTCTAATAGTTTGTATTTAATGTTTTGTCTAATTGCTATGGCTATTCCAGCGTTGTCTTCGTTGTATGTGTTTTTGGTGTGTATGTTGTAGTTGAATAGTTTGACTTTGTGTTTTCCTATGGAGTTGAGTAATATGATGTCAGGTGTGTGTGTTGTGTAGTGGTTACTTAGTTCATGTCGTCTGGGTATGTTCCAGGATCTTACGTTATGTTGTATTATGTGTATTGTGTTTATGGGTGTTCGGTTTATTGACAGTTGACTGTCCATTGTGGTGTATCTGTTGGTTTATGTTTGCGTATGTCGTAGTATCCTTGTCTTGTTTTTTTGTATCTGGCTTCTGTTGTTCTTTGTATTGGTGCTTTAGTCAGGTCGATTAGTCCTTGGTCAATCATTGTCTCTATGGTCTCTTCAGGCATGTCTTTGGTGTAGATGTATTTGATTTTGCCGTTTTGGAGTAGTGTGTGTACGTTATTATGTATTGTTTTGTCTGTCATGTCTTCGTCAGATGTTATTATTTGTAATGCAACTGTGCTGTGTTCAGTTTTCTTTGTCTTCGTGGGTTGAGCGGATTCTGTTGTTTGTTCAGTGTTGTGTGGTCTCTTGTTTCTCTGTTCTTCTGTCTCCATGTCTTCCGGTTGTGGCTGGGGGGGTGTTGGGTTATTTAACATGTTTAATATGGCTGTTGGTTTGATGACTGAGGGTGGGATTACAATTGTGGGGAGTCCGTTTGCCTTGTAGTATGCGTCTATTGTTTGTTGGTAAGTACCTGGTGTTGCAGCTTCTGTAATGTTTGCGTGTATGATGGCTGTGTTTATTACAGTTAGGTGTTTGAGTGTAATGGGGTTGGGTGTCGGTGAGGTAGTTGTTTGAGTGGTATTACCTGAGGTAATGTTGGCGTATGAAGTGTTTGTGTATGTGGTTGTGTTATGCTCCTTAAGTTCTTGTTTCTTCTTCCTGATGAGCTCCTTCCTGACTGGGCATCTTGTTGCATATGTGGGGTGATCTTGACCGCATGCAATACACTTTTTGAGGGTATTGTGGCAGTTTGTGATGCGGTGATCGGTTGAGCAGCATCCGGAGCATATGGTGTAGGTTGTTGGGTGTGTGCATTGGCGTAGTGTGTGCTCATAAGAGTAGCAGCGTGTACATTGTGGGAGGTATATGAAAGTTTCTTGAGCGAGTGAGTGTGAGGGGAAGGATTGACTGAATATTAGGAGGCCGCTTTCTAATGATTTTCTGACCATTGCTGAAGTCTCCATTTTTACCTTGATGATGGTTTTGGCGTTTGGAATCTTGATGATCTCGCTTATCTTGACTGGGTTCAACCTTTCTATTTCCGTTTTGATTTCATCCGGGGTCTTCTCATATATGTGGTCATCAACTTGCTTTAGGATCAGAGTCTTCTTCGCATTCAATTCAGGCGGGTCCATTATGTCAAGGCCTTCCTTTGCGAAGGCGGTCTTGTTCTCTTTCTTGGTCAAGTTTTCAATTGTTGAGTCGTCAGCCACGATTTTTTTTTTTTTATTATTATTTAGCTAGGGGAAAGTCCGGGGTCTCAACCAAGAATAGTTTTGAGTCTAGGCCAGTTTTTATGGTCATGTCTATGTTTATTGCTTGATGGGGGCTGTGGTAGAGTGTTGATGTCTAATGTGGTGTTCCAGGCTTTACTGCTCAGTCTTATCAATCGTGCATGTATAGTTTCTAATTTAGTTGTTTCGTGAAGTTGTTGTGTTGTTTCTAAGTAGGGGGTTTGTGTTTTAGTATACTACGTATTGTTTTGTTCTGTAATTTTTGCATTTTTTTTATGTTTGTAGGTGTACTTGTGACTGTGATTATGGGTGGGTATTCTAGTTGTGGTCGTGCTAGTGTCTTGTATAGTTGTATTTGTGTTTTTGTCTTGAGTCCTCGGAAACGTCTTAGTTTGTTTAGTGTGGTTTGTGTTGTTCTTATTCTGTTTTTAATGTGTGTTTGTATTCCTTGTGTTGTTATGGTGAGGCCTAGGATGTGTGCTTGTTTGTTGTATGGTATTATGGTGTTGTTAATCTTGATTGGTGGTGGTTGTCGTGATGAAATGGCTAGGAGTTGAAATTTGTTTGTGTTTGTTGAAATTTTCCATTGTTTCTCGTATGTGTTAATTTTATGGATCTCGTGTTGTGTTTTCCTGGCAAGCATTTGTTTTCCTGTGGTGTTGGGGTATGTAATGATTTGTGTTATGTCGTCTGCGTATTGTATGGTGTAGCTTCCGTGTGATGGTGGAGGTGTGTCTGCTGTGTATAGGTTGAAGAGTGTTGGGGATATTACGCTTCCTTGTGGGACTCCACTGTGGAGTGGGAAGGCTGGTCCTATGTGTTGGTTTATTTTTATTTTGGCTGTTCTGTTGTCGAGGAAGCTACACAGTGTTTTCGTGATAGTGTCAGGGAGTTGTGTTTGTAGTATTTTGTGTTTAAGGCCTTCGTGCCAGACTTTGTCGAAGGCCTTAGATATGTCTCTTGAAATAAGTATGCATGCTTGTTTGTGTCTTTGTGTGTCTGCAATTGTTTCATATAGGGTGGCGAGTGCGGTGTGTGTTCCTTTACCAGGGGTGAAGCCGTGTTGGTGTGGGTTTAACAGGTCGTGTTCGTGTAGGTGTGCCATTAGTCTGTTTGTGATGATTCTTTCGAATATTTTTCCTGGTGTCTCGAGTAGTGAAATGGGTCTGTAGTTTTGTATTTGTGTTATGTTTTTGTTTGGTTTTGGTATGAAGGTGATTATTGAGTTTTTGAATTTTTGGGGAAAGTATCCTAGGCTCAGTGTTTCGTTGAATATGTCTGTGAGCAATTGTTTAGTTATTTTTGGTGTGTGTGAGAGTATTTGTTTAGTGATTCCAGATTCTCCGGGTGTTTTGTTTTTTGTGTGTTTTATTATGTTTGTGACGTCTTCGAGTTGTATGGGTTGGGTAATGTAGTTGTCTGTGTTTAGTCTGTTTAGGTCTATGTTTGTGTATGGTTGTGTTTGATGGAGGTGTTGTGTTAAGTGGGTTAGTATGTTTGTTTCGTGATTCGTGTCAAAGTGCGTGTTTTCTTCTGGTGTGATTTGGAATATGTTTTGCCATACCTGTCTGAATGCTGTTTCTTTGTTTTTGTCGTCGTGTATTTTTTCGTTACTGTGTATTATGTATGGTGTGTTTGGGGTATTTGATCCTAAGAGTCGTTTTATTTTATTCCAGAATTCTTGTGGTTTTTGGGGATTAAATTTGATATTTGATATAATGTTGTTCCATGTGTCTTCGTAACTTTGTTTGCTTTCTTCAAGTATTAATGTTTGTATTTGTCTGATTGTTCTTATTGTGTGTGGTGTCCAGTTGTTTTCGAGTGTGGCTTTGTTTTTTATGTAATTTGCCTGCCATATTAGTTGTTTCAGTTTTTTGGATGTTTTGGGTGTGGGGACTTGTTTATGTTGTGTCGTTGGTATGCTTTGTGTAATTGCGTTCTTTATGAGTTTGTACCATATGTTTAGTTTGTTGTCTATGTAATCTGTGTTTTTTGTTTGGTTGTTTGTGTTTTGTTTTTCTGTGGTTATGTATTCATTTGTTGTTGTTTCTAGTATTGTTTTGAACTTTTTCCAGTCTGCTAGTTTGTATGCTAGTTTGGGTTGTGTGGGGATAGTGATGGCCGTAGTGGAAAGTGTGAGGTTGAGAGGTATGTGGTCTGATGATGTTATGTTTCCGGGGTGTATTCTGTATGTAAGGTGGTGGTGTCTGTTGGTGAAAATCATGTCCGGGTTGCTTGAGCCAAAGGGTGTTATGGTTGTGTGGAAATCTGGTCCGAGGAAGGTGAGGTGGTTTCGTGTTATTAGGGGATGGATATTTCTTCCTATTTGATTGTTGTATGTGTGGTTAAATATTTGGTGTTTTGCGTTGAAATCTCCTATTATATATGTTGGTATTGGTTTTTGTGTAATTTTTAGTATGTCTTGTTTTGGTATGTAGGGTCTGCGTGGTGGGATGTATAGTGTGGCTATGATAATGGGTCCTCTGTTTGTGTCTATTTCTATTGCTAATAAGTCTTCGTTGAAGTCGTCAAGAAGTTTGTGTTTTATGTTTTTTTTAATGGATATGGCTATGCCTGCGTTGTCTTCGTTGTATGTGTTTTTTGTGTATGTGTTGTAATTGTGTATTTTGACTGTGTGTCTGCCAATGGAATTAAGTAGTAATATGTCTGGTGATTGTGTTAGATAGTAATTGGATAGTTCGTGTTGTCTGTGTTTTGTCCAGGATTGTACGTTGTGTTGCATTATGTGTATTGTGTTCATGTGCGCGTGATTCATTGGCAGTTGGTTGTCCAGTGTGGTGTGTCTGTAGGTTTGTGTTTGCGTATTTCGTAATATCCTTGTTTTGTGTTTTTGTATCTTACTTCAGTCAGTCTTTGTATAGGAGCTTTTGTTAGGTCTAGTATTTTTTGTTTTATTAGTGTTTCTATTGTTTCTTCGGGTATGTCCTTAGTGTAGATGTATTTTATTTTGCCTGTTTGTAGGAGAGTGTGTGTGTTTTGGTGGATTGCGTCGTCTGTCATGTCATTGGTGTCTGGTGTTATTATTTGTATGGGTATGTTATCTTGTTCTGTTTTCTTGGATTTGGAAGGTTGTTGGGTTTCTGTTGTTTGTTCTGAGGTGAGTGGTCTTTTGTTTCTTTGTTCTTCTGTTTCCATGTTTTCTTGTTCAGTGTGGGAGTGGTTGGTGTTGTTTAACATGTTGAGTATTGGTGTTGGATTGATGACTGAGGGAGGAATGATTATTGTGGGAAGTCCGTTGGCTTTGTAATATTCGTTTATCGTGTGTTGGTATGTTCCTGGAGTGGCGGCTTCTGTGATGTTTGCGTGTATAATGGCAGTGTTGATGACCGTTAGGTGTTTGAGTGTTATAGGGTTGGGTGTAGTTGTTGGCATTGGTGTAGACTGAGTGGTATTTCCTGAAGCTATGTTGGCGTATGATGTATTTGTGTGAGTGGATGAGTGTTGTGTTTTAAGTTCCTGGGTCTTCTTCTTGATGAGTTCTTTTCGAACTGGGCATCTTGATGCATAAGTTGGGTGGTTCTGGTTGCAGGCTAGACATTTCTTTATGGCGTTGTGGCAATTGTTTATTCTGTGTTCGGTGGAGGAGCAGAATGAGCAGATAGTGTAAGTGTTTGGTTGTGTGCAGTTTCTGAATGTATGATCGTAGGAATAGCATCTGGTACATTGTGGCAGTTGAACGTAAATTTCTTGGTTGAGGGCGTGTGTGGGGAATGACTGGCTAAACAGAAGTATGCCGGTTTCAAGGCATCTTTTGACCATGGCAGATGTTTCCATTTTAACTTTAATAATGGTCTTGGCGTTCGGGATCTTGATAACCTCATTTATTTTGATGTTTGAGTTTAGCCTTTCAAATTCATTCTTGATTTCTTCTGTGGTCCTTTCTTGAATGTGGTCATCTACCTGTTTGATTACCAGTGTCCGTTTGGCGTTAAGCTCGGGTGGGTCATTGACTTCAAGTCCTTCTTTGGTGAATGCCGCTTTAGAAGTTTTCTTGGTTAGGTTTTCAATAGTGGTGTCGTCGGCAACTATGGTGTGAAGGGGTCCGCTGGAGAATAGCTTGTGTACGTGTATGTTGAGGGTCGATAATGTTTTCCATATGATATTTCTTTTGTTGGAGCCGGCCGTGGGCCGGGTTTCTCGAAGTTTAAGTCTGCCCATTGCGCCGAGGCGCTGGGCTTGGTGTGTGTGTGTGTTCTGTGGTGTGTATGTGTCAGAGTTCGAAAGTTAAAAAGGAAGGAAAAAGGGGGAAATGGTATGAGGGAGGGGGGGGGGTTCGTAGGGGTACGGTCTGTGCTCACTTGTCCTGAATGGCCTAACGGAGCTCGTTAATTGGCTAAGTGGCTAGCGGCAGGATAAGGGAAAGCGCCGCGTCGGCTGGCGCCCGGGTGTCTATTGGCAACGGTTTGGGTGGCTCGATCGCCGGGTCTCGGCCTATGCCTGTTCCGCTAGGTGCGGGAGACAGGGAGGGGGTTTCCCTTCCCCACCAGACGACTGAGCAAGTTTTTAGACCACCAAGGGCTATGCTCAGTCGAAAGGGGGGTTATAAGGGCATATAATCCGACAGAGCGAGGGGCAAAGAAGAAATTTGCCTAAGCTCGGGTATCGGTTGGAGTATTGCTTCTGGCACACTGCGGAGAATGCTGAGCACGTCTTCTCGCGGTGGTGTCTGAAGCTAGAGTGATGATTTGTTGTGTCAAGTTTTCTGTGTAGATTATATATGTGATGTACGGATCATGGACACTGTGTCGAGGAAAATTTGGATGCTCATTGGTGAATGGTAGCCAATGAGCGTGCGTTGTTTTCACTCGCGGGTGTGTGGTCTCTCCCAGTGGGCGAAGCGATGGGGTTCGTTGGTCGCTTTTTTTTTTTTTTTTTTTTTATTTAACTTATTACGCATTAGCGTCATACAGTGGGGGAGGTTTTCATAATGAATGTAGTAAGGCAACTGGTATGCACATGCTTACACACGTACACATACACTTATATACACAAACAAATACATGGGTTGCAGGTAATATATATGACACTGGGTATTGTACATTCATTCAAAGGGGAATAAGACTGAGATGTCACGCAGGTCATCAGGTATTATGAGAACCCACCAAAGCGGGGGTAACGGACAAGTATTTCATCTAGTCTATTTTGTGATAGGAGATGACGACAGATTGCATCTAATGGTAGTCCCTGGGGTATTAGATGTTTTACAGTGGGGCACGCTAGGCAGTAGTGCTCGATGGTGTTGGCTAGTGGAGCGTGGCATAGGCGACATTCTGTGAATACAGGCTCGCCCTCCACCCCGGCGACCTGCCACGGTGGACGGTAGCCTAGTCGCAGTCGGGCTGATACAACATTGTGGCGACGAACCATAAGTCCCTTGCGGCGGTACTTGTATTTGTGGCGGCATACGGATTCGTAGTGGGTGATGGTGACACTGAAGGGTCTCTCGGTGTCCCGTCGACGTTGCTCAGGCAGAAGTGCAGCGGAGCGGACCCTGTTGAGGTAACATAGCAGGGAGAGAGGTCGTCCATCACCACGACGGGGGAGTCGGCAGGCTTCTTTTGCTAGGCGGTCTACTTTGGTGTTGTGGTGCAAACCTACATGAGATGGAATCCAAATAAATTCAATGCAGAGATTACGGATAGTTAGTAGGGATAGAAAGGAAAGGATTTGTTGTACAACAGAATGGTGAGTGGGATGAATAGCGGTGAGGGATTGCAGTGCAGGCTTAGAGTCACATATAATGACAGCATTCACTCCTCTTTGGCAAACGAGACTGATAGCATCTAAGATGGCGTATAGTTCACACAACGTGGAGCTGGAGTGATCTCTGAGTCGACGGCCGACCCAGCCCTCAGGAGGCGGCGGTAGGTCAGGTGAGTAGACTGCTCCTCCAGCTGCACCATCCGATTGTAGTGACCCGTCAGTGTAGAGGCGATGCGGAGCAGTGATGGAGGATGTTACCTGGGTAACATGTTCCAAGGCTAGCTGTAGTTGTAGAGGAGGTGGGTCACATTTTGCTGTAGGAGTGAAGCTAATCACAGGCGATGGTAGCGTCCACGGGGGAGGGCCTGGTGGTATGTCAGCTACTGGTACTTGTAAATCTAGGCTGCGAATGAAGGAGGAGATAGACTTTATAAGACGGCGACCGGGGGGCATGAGGCGGGGGACGGGCGGAGCGGGGCCGAGAGAATCTCTGACCAGTGCTGTGAAGTGCGGTGAGATGTGGGGAAAGTGTATACACTTAACTGTGAGGCAGGTGACATTAGAATAAATCCTCTCAACTAGGGATGGAAGCCGTAATTCCCGTTGCATGTTGACAATTCTGGTAGTCATTGGGCAACCGAGAATGATTCTCATGGCTTTATTCTGAAAAATCTCCAGGTTGGTCGCTTAGCACTTATACTTTTGCTAGATGGCAAGACCCGTAGGTCTTCCACCTGGATGTTAATTGATGGCTGCTTTGCTTGAATGTAGAGTGCTTCAAGGAATAGCAACCTTCGTGGATCTCTTTCTCTGTCAATGATTGTTGTGTTGTGATCCAGATCTTTTCTTGTTAGTGGTCTGTTGAGTTTGGTAGTATGGTGGGACTTTATGGATCCGTTACTGAAATGGCATGTCAGGCGTCTTGTAAGCTTAGTGGTTGTCATACCAATGTAAGAGTGAGGTCCACACTAATCACTATTGCAGCTGTATTGGTATACAACATGGTCTTCTTGTAACTCTGTTTTCGTTGTGTTGGGGCGATTACGTATCATTAGTTGGGATGTCTTCTTTGTCTTGTAATATATGATGATCTGGATGTGTTTTGCTGGGTCGGTGGGTAGTACATTTTTGTGAATAATGTCCTTTATGATCTTCTCGTCATGTACAAAAATGTACTACCCACCGACCCAGCAAAACACATCCAGATCATCATATATTACAAGACAAAGAAGACATCCCAACTAATGATACGTAATCGCCCCAACACAACGAAAACAGAGTTACAAGAAGACCATGTTGTATACCAATACAGCTGCAATTCCTGAAAAAAAGATATATATGTATATATTACCTGGCCTCGTACCTCCATTGATAATGCCCTGAATAATGCTCCCTGAATAATGCTCCATGAAAATGATTCACGAAAATGCCTGTTTCTGTAATAATAATAATAATAATAACAATAAAAAAATGTTATTCAAAAGCATCTGCATGTGGTGCAGGTGTGGACATGAACTTTTCCCCCAAACGAGGCCTTTTTTCATTTATTTCAATCAAGGCGTTCCTAATGAAAAACCAGGGACTTAGAATTTTTTAAAACAACCATAA
>NC_134811.1:47072896-47077896 GCF_046742065.1 Oratosquilla oratoria | reverse complement strand
CTTATGGTCTCTTACATTCTCCTTCATTCTTAAGTTCGTATATTCTTATGTTCTCCGGCACTCTACCATCACTTAAACAAACATTAGGGAACCTCACCAGCCAGTCCATCACCACTGTACCTCCTTTTTTTTTTTTTTTTTTTTTTTTTTTTTTTTTTTTTTTCATTCTGGATGACACTCATCCAACCCTGCTCTCATCGTGGTAACAACCGCCTTCACCTCATCTTTCCTTATTTATCCTCCATTTTCCTCATTCATTACTGTCATTTTCTTAGCGCTTCCCACTGCAAATATTCTCTCCCTATCCTCCTTCACATTTAGCAACTCCCTAAAACACTTTGCCAATCTTCCTCTTACTGCCGTCTCTTCCCTTATTATCTCTATCTGTACCTTGTACCTTTTCTTCTTTATTTGATTTACCTCTTCTTCTTCTGTTAATTTCTTTCCAAAACATTTTTTTATTACTTCAAAAAATTCTGTTATACTCTTACTCCATTTCACATCTGCTCTCCTCTTCGCCTCCTTTATCTTATGCTTTACTCCTCTTTTCTTTTCTTTGTACCTCTCATATGATTCTCTTGTCCTATTTTGTAACCAGATTGTGAATGCTCGCTTCCTCTCTTCTACACCTTCTTTGCTTCTTCATCCCACCACTCAATGCCCTCCCTTCCGTCCTCTTTATTCCATACACCATCTTTACTCACCTTGTGACTTCCTCCTTGAACCATCCCCATTCCTACTCCACTCCTAGTTCTACTCTATCCTTCACTCCTTCCCACTCCTCTCTCAGCTTCTTCTTGTACTCCTCCTTTTCTTTCTGATTTAAGCAGTTCACTTTAAGTACCTCCCTACCTTTTGTCCTTTTCCTCTTTCTCCATCTATCCTCCACTCTCAACTTACCTTCCACCAAAAAATTATCTAATATTCTCTCCTCTCTCTCCTTAGAACACGTACATCCTTAACTCCTCCTACTATTCTTTTGGTTGCCACTATATAGTCCATTAACGCCCTATCTACCACCCTTCCATCCACCACCCTCTCCCATGTGTACTGATACTTGACTGTCTTCCTGAACACTGCATTTGCTATCATCAGCTCTCTTTCTAGACACATCTTCACCATCAACTCTCCACTACGATTTTTCCTGGAACTCCATACTTCCCAACCACTCTGTCTATTGGTTCATTTCCTACACTAGCATTAAGGTCTCCCAATACTAGTACACTGAAGTTCTCCCTAATACCTCTATGCACTCATTTAAACCTATCCAAAATGCTTCCCTTTCCTCTACACTCTTCTCCCTACCAGGCCCATATACACTTAGAAAAATCTACATTTCTCTTCCCAGTTTCTTCATCCATATTAACCTTGAAGAAACCTCTTTCCATTCCACCATACGTTTACCTATCTCTTCACTTTCTAGTATAGCCACCCCGTCTCTCCCTCCTTTCTTCACTCCTGAGACACTCCCAACTACACTCCCAAACTCAAACTCACACCCTCCCTTTCAACTTGGTTTCACTCAATGCCAACACATCCATCTTTCTTCTCACAAACATACTGCATATCTCTTTCCTTTTACCCTCATCTGTACTACATCCACGCACATTAAAAGACCCAACGCTCGGGGTACTGGTTGGAAAACTCCATCCAGACTCTCTAATGCCTTTGCTTTTATTAGGAATGTCCTCTTTGGGGCTACGTGGAGAAGGGTGCCTAGTCCTAACCCCGCCCCGTTTTTATCGCCTTCTATGACTCAAGTGGGAACACTTGGTAGCAATATTCTTTTACTCCACCACGGGGTTCGGCGAAATAAGAAAATTGATATCCAAAGAAGTGGTACAGGACAGTAACAAGAGTGTGGGGGGGGGGACAGCATAATGGAGGAACAGATGCATTATAATAAGGTATCATAATTTCTCTATGAATAGATTTCCTCTATCACAGACAAAATGATGTGCGGTTCTGGTCCGTAGGAGCGACCCATATAGACTCTAAAGTATCAGCTGCATGTTACTAAGCAGCTTTTAACTTCACGATAACATGCAGCTAATACCCCAGACGGGGTATAATAATAACAATAATAATAATGATAACAGCTAGACTTTAAGAAGGCTTTTGATACCTTTCCGCACGATAGATTACATGCTAAATTAGTTTTACACGAAATAAGTGGTAACCTATTAAGTTGGACTAGTAATGGGTTCAGCGATCGTAAACAAAGATATTTCTAAATGGCAAAACTTCTAGATGGAAAAATGTCACAATTGGAGTTCCTCAGGGTCCCGTTCTTAGGCCACTTCTGTTCATAGTAGATATAAAAGATATAGACCACGGACTGAAATCTATTGTCTCTAAATTGGCTGATGATACAAAGTTGTGCAGAAAGGCAAATGGTAGCTTAAACCAATTATATATATATATATATATATATATATATATATATATACACACACACACACACACACACACACACACACACACACACACACACACACACACACACACACACACACACCACACACACACACACCACACACACACACACACACACACACACACACACACACACACACACACACACATATATATATATATATATATATATATATATATATATACATACATATATATATATAATACAATATAATATAATATATTATGATATAATATAATATAATATAATATGATATAATATGATACAATACAATGTAATATAATATAATATAATATAATATAATATAATATAATATAATATAACATAACATAATATAATATAATATAATATAATATAACATAATATAATATAATATAATATAATATAATATAATATAATATAATATAATATAATATAATATATAATATATAATATGATATAATATAAAATACAGCAATGGTCTGAAAAGTGGCTAATTAAGTTAAGCTAAGTAAATGTATAGTTATACACACAGGTGAAAATAACAATAAGTATGATTACAAGTTATTTGGAAATTCGTTAACAAAAGTGGATAGTGAAAAGAATATCTGCGTAATTATAATTACGCAGAGATCATTGCTGATAATTACCAGTAATGATCTCAAGATATCTAAGCAGTGTATTTCCTCTTCAGAGAAAGCAAAGAAGGTTCTAGGACTGATTGCACGATCTTTTGATTTCAAGAGTCCATCCGTTAGTTCGTCCACATTTGGAATATGCTGTTTCCGTATGGTCACCTATTCTCATTAAAGGCATCGACAGAATGGAAAATGTACAATGGCGAGCCACAAAACTGATTCCAAATATCAGAAATATATAGTAGGAAAATCGACAAAACATATGAATATATTTTCCCTAAAGAAGCGTAGACTCGGGGTGATTTGATACAGGTTTTTAAAATTCTAAAGGGAATTGACAACATCAAATGCGACGAAATTTTCACAATGAGTGCGAATCAGACAAGAAATGATCAGGAAGTAGATTTAATTTGGAAGTGGGTAGTAACAACTTCACCACCCGTGTAGTAAATGAATGGAATAAACTTCCTGCAGAGGCAGTACAATGTAGTACAGTTCGAAGATTAAAATTTTATCTAGATAAGTACCTGTCATTTATTTGATTTAATTTACTTATCTATTTAGTTTGATTTGTTTATTTATTATTATTTATTTATTATCTATAACAAATCATTATTATTATTTATCTGTTTATTTATCATGATTCATTATTTATCCGTTTATTATTTGTCATAATCTATTTATTTACTTATTTTATTTATTTTATACTTGTTTATTTATTCATTTATTTATCATTATTATTGTTTTTTCTATTCGACCTAGTTATGGACCAATATGTCTCCTGTTGGCATGCTCCTCTTTTGTAATCATTTGTATTAACATTAATGATAAGTTTGATACCGAAACAGTCATGTAAGGACCAATAGGTCTATTGCTCTTCGTTTTTCCTTCATGTAACTTCATATAACATTTGTGAACTTTTGTCTCTTTTTCTATTAAGGGTGTGAGCATATGTCTTGTGAGCATATGTCTTGTAAGCATTTGTCTTGTGAGCATATGTCTTGTGAGTATTTGTTTTGTGAGCATTTGTCGTGGAACCAGTAGGAGATATTTTGGACAAGGAACATTATGGTAAGATACAATTTGGATAAGAGACATTATGGTAAGACACATAACTTCTGCATGGAGACATTTTGGATGGAGATATTGGCCGTACACCATCAGAGAATTAAAAGTTTTAAGACGAACTGTTTTTTAATCTATGGACGAGAATCACATAACTCTTTGAAATATTAATATCATGTTTCTCAATAAATATTTCACTAAATACTTATGAAAACTAGTAAAACTAAATAAACAATGTTAACATTCATGAACATTTGTTTCTTTTTCTATTAAGGATGTGATCTGTCTTGAGAGAGAGAGAGAGAGAGAGAGAGAGAGAGAGAGAGAGAGAGAGAGAGAGAGAGAGAGAGAGAGAGAGAGAGAGAGAGAGAGAGAGAGAGAGAGAGAGAGAGAGAGAGAGAGAGAGAGAGAGAGAGAGAGAGAGAGAGAGAGAGAGAGAGAGAGAGAGAGAGAGAGAGAGAGAGAGAGAGAGAGAGAGAGAGAGAGAGATGGGCTAAAGGGAAGGAGAAGAGAGGGAGCTGAAAGATGAAAAGACAAGGAGAAACAAGAAGATAATGCGATTTAAGTCTACGAAGACTTAAGTACTTCTCCTTCCTTACCTGTCGGCGTTCCCCCCTCCCCTCCCCTCCTCTCCCCCTTCCCGTTCCCCTCCCCCCAAACCTGATCAGAGCCTTAGGGTAAAAAGGTCACCCTAAAGAGGGATAATTAACGCGAGAATTAACTTAAGAAATGAGAACTCGTGAGACAAAAAATCATAAAAATGACAATATCATCCTATTAGGGCCCCTCCCCTTGCCCATCCACCCGGGTCTTTGGGAGTGGGGGGGATGGGGAAGGAGGGGGTGCAGGGATCAGGTTAAGGTGACAAACGGGGCCCCGCC
>NC_134811.1:47055396-47070396 GCF_046742065.1 Oratosquilla oratoria | reverse complement strand
TATATATATATATATATATATATATATATACATACATATATATATAATATACTTGTGCAAAAGATTGCTAAGACGGAGCATGGCGACAGGAGACCTTTTTGGTCCATAACTAGGTCAGATGCGGAAAAAATATATACTAATGATAAATAATTAAAAAATTATAAGAATTATAATAATATAAATTATAACAAATAAAGTAAATAAATGCATGGTATAGTTAATAATGAAAACTGGTAAATAATAGATAATAATAAATTGACAGATAAATAAAAATAAATGAAAATCAAGCAAATGATAAACAGACAAATATTAACAAACAAATAAACAAATAATACAAAATAAATGTCAGTTATTACAGCATTTTGCCTAGATGGTTATCTTAACAAATCTTGAAGCTTCGAATTGAACTACATTGCCCTGCCTCTGCAGGAACTTTATTCCATTCATTAACTAGACGGTTGGTGAAGTTGTTACCCACTTCCAAATTAAATCTATCTCCTGACAGGTTGAGACAATCATTTCTTGTCGCATTCTCATTCAATGTGAAAATTTTGTTACGTTTGATGTTGTCAGTCCCCTTTAGAATCTTAAAGACATGTATAAAGTCACCTCCGAGTCTACACTTTTTAGGGAAAACAGATTCATATGTTTTAGTCGATTTTCGTATGATTTATTTTTGATATTTGGAATCAGTTATGTGCTTTACCGTTGTACTTTTTTCAATCTCTCAATGTCTTTAATGATATTTGGTGACAATATGGAAACAGCATATTCCAAATGTGGACTAACTTACGATTTATATAGCTCGTTAATGAGAGAAGGACTTTTGAAGTCAAAAGATCGTGCAATTAGTCCTAGAATCTTATTTGTTCCTCAGAGGCTGAAATACACTGTTTAGATGATTTGAGGTCGTTACTGATAATTACCCCGAGATCCTTTTCACTATCCACTTTTGTTAACGAATTTCCCAATAACTTGTTATCGTACTTACTGTCATTTTATCTATGTACATTACCTTGCATTTACTTGGTTGAGGAAGGACGGGAGAGAACAGAAGACAGGGGTGAATGGAGAATGGTTGTATATGGAAAATGTTGTGATGCATGAGGTGGATTGGACGGGGGAATGGGGGTGAGGTAGTGTGTGTGAGCAAAAATTTTGACGCAGCCCGAGGGGATTTCTCCCCGTCCTCTCCTTTATATGGGGGTACGGAGAGGGGGGGTCGCCGATGTACTGAAGCGGTCTTGCTGTGGATGTGCTGTGTCCTGCGACACTGCTTCTGACCCAGGGCAGTGGGCAGGGTGCGGGGATGACCCGTCATCTAGGAGGTGCTAAGATGGGAGGGAGGGTGGAGGGGTATGGAGTGTTTTCGGGGATGAAATGGGTGGGGATGTTTTTGTGCCTTGTCCTTTTTGGCTACCCCCCTGGTAAGGGGAAAAAAAGCCTTGGTATATGCATATGTAAATATCATTATTCCCTTTTCAGACCATTACTGTAGTTTATCTAAATCTTCTTGAATATCTAATTGATTTAAGTGATCATTTGCCGTTCCGCACAGTTTTATATCATCAGCAAATTTGGAGATAATATATCTTAGTCCGTGGTCTATATCATTTATATATACTATGAATAGAAGGGGCCCATGAACGGAACCCTGAGGAGCTCCACTCGTAACATTATTCCATCTAGAAGTTTTGCCATTTAAAACAACTCTCTGTTTTTGATCATTCAACCAATTTCTAGTCTAACTTAATAGGATACCACTTACTCCGTGTGAAGCTAATCTAGTAAGTAGCCTTTCGTGGGGGACGGTATAAAAAGCTTTAGCAAATTCTAAATATATTAAATCTATATTGTTTCTTTTGTCATAATTCGAGATGACTGTGTTGTAGAATTCGAGTAAGTGAGTCACGCAAGAATGTTTCCGTCTGAATCCATGTTGGCTATCATTTATCAAACAGTTACTTTCTAAATGATGTTCGATAGCATTTCTAATGATAGTTTCTATAATTTTTCCTACGATTGAAGTCAAGCTTATAGACCTGTAGTTATTTGGTTTCTTTTTGTTACCTTCTTTGAATAATGGAGTAACGTTAGCTAGTTTTCATTCTCTTGGGACATCTCCGGATATGATGAATTTCTTGAAAATAATTTCTAATGGAACAACAATCTCATTTTTCATTTCTTTTGAGATTCTTGGATGCCAACCGTCATGTCCTGGTGTTTTATTAATTTTGAGTTTCTCTATACAACTTTTATTTTTTTCTTTTGTTATATTTACCGTAGTAAGTTCACCCTAGATTTTTCACAGGTTTCGGTTTGGAATTCACTTTGAGGTGTTTCTCCCGCTACATTCGCATCCAAGTATCTAAAACTATCCACTTCCTCCAGTCTCTCTCCCTTAATACTCACTTCCAGTTTGCTGCCACATTCTCCCCTTGTACATCTCATCACCTTACATTTACCTTCTTTTGCTCACCTTCCCAAACTCTGTTACTAACTTCCTTTCATCCTGCCACAAGCGTAGTGTCGTCAGGAAACAACAACTGGCTTATTTCCCATTTTTCCTCCATTTTCTTTAACTATCTCCAATCCCTTGCCCATTTACCTTGCATTTACCTCTCGCGCTACCCCATCTATATATAAATTGAACACCCAAGGTGGCATAAGACATCCCTGACGAAGTCCCACCTTTACCTCAAACCATTTTTTCTCCCCATCTCTAATTCTAACACAGGTTCTACTACTCTCGTAAAAACTCATAACTGCTTTTAAAAGCTTTCCTTCTGTCCCATATATCTGCACTACTTCTACAGTGTCTTCCTGTCTACCCTGTCATAAGCCTTTTCCAAATCTAAAAAGGCTCAAAAAGCATCCTCATATTTTCCTAAAGCTCACATATCTGTCTTACCACAAAAATCTGATCCATCGCAGATGAGGCGAGATCAAGAAGGACCCGAACCTCGACACGGACGAAAACATCGGTCTGGTACTTGAAATGATCATGGATGACTGGCGAATCTCAACGCGGGTCATCGCTGCTCAGGCGGGGATATCTCAGGAGCGCGCAGACCACATTAAGCTTAACGAGCTTGAGATGTCGAAGGTTTCTGACAGATGGGTTCCTTGTCTTCTGGCGCATGACCAGATGCGGACTTGTGAGACTTTGTCCCGGGACAGTTTGTACTTGATGCAGCAGGACCGGACGCGGAGAGCTTTCTGGCAAGATTCGTGACAATGGACGAGATTTGGGTCCACCACTACCACCTCGCTGTTGACAATAGCCATAATTCGAGACTGTGGATTCGAATTGCTGCCTCACCCACCCTATTTACCGGATCTTGCCCCGTCCGACCTCCATCTGTTTCCTAACCTGAAGAAGCACTTGGCTGGTCGCCGCTTTAAGGATGATGATGAAGTTATAGGGGCCGTGGATGAGTTCCTTGAGTATAAATCTTCAGACTTCTATTTGAGGGGGATCCTGGCTTTTTGGGAGCGTTGGTAAAATTATATATATATATATATATATATATGTATATATATATATATATATATGTATATATATATATATCTGTATGTGTGTGTGTGTGTGTGTGTGTGTGTGTGTGTGTGTGTGTGTATGTGTGTGTGTGTGTGTGTGTGTGTGCGCGCGTGCCACATGGTCAGTTTTGGTGCGAATGGGTAGCGAGTCAAGCGATGCCTTGTCACAAAGGTAGATCATGTGAGGCAGGCTTCTTTTTCTACCAAGACTCGAAGCCACGCGAGGCGCCAACGGTCTAGGACAGGGGCTCCTAACCTTTTCTATGCCTCGCATCCCTAGAAAACTTATGATATGTTCTCGTACCCCCTACAAAAGTAATATTTCATATGTAGATGAAGAAAGCAATTTATACTATATTTGGGCAACAAATTTGTTTAAGCTACTTTTTGAATGACAAAAAAAAAAAAAAAAAAAAAAAAAAAAGAACCGTTATAACAAATTCAAGTACGAACAAACAGCACATAAAAAAGTAAGCTTTTCATTCAGTGTAAGTGTAAATATGACAATAAAAATAACACATTAAAATGTAGACTCTAATTCTAATGACTTTTTTCTTCCTGTTTTTTAGTTATGATTTTGTCAAAACGTGGTAATTTGTTACTGGTAGCAATCCGTATGTCTAACTGTGGAGTCATGTGATTTCTAGATTTTCTCTTGATTGACAAAAGAGAATTACGGTAAATCCAGACTCACATAAGTATCTCTTTGCAAATGGGATAAGGACTCTTAGTGTTTTTTCACAAAGTCTTGGAAACATATTCATTGCTAAATACCAGTATTCCTCCAAAGTTTTGCCTTCAAATTACATTTTAGGAGCGCAATTTGGCTGCAAATCAAAAGATCTTCCTTCGGATCTTCATTATCCTACATATTACCGAAAATGTAGGAATATGGATTCATGGTACATTCTTCTGAAATCTTCAGTTCTCCAACTGCAAAACATTCATCAATTTTTTTTTACAGCATTTCCAAATGAACCACAATTCCTTCACACACAGTAGGAATTATAGAACCATTATTATCGACCATTTCTTCAAGTGATGGACAATTTGAAAGATTACCTCTTTCCATCCGTCGACGCCAAAGAGGCAATTTTTCTTTAGAACCATTAAACATTTCGCAATATTGCAATATATTCATATCTTTCTCTTGAAGAAACGCACTCAAGTCATTCATACAAGTAAAAATGTCAACCAAGTGAGCCAGCATTTGCATAATTTTTTGTGATTCCAGTTCTCCAAGGTGATCAATTGCCTTCGTGAGAGCCAGTGGACTTCCGTATGGAAAGAAAAACTATATTTATTTACCAGATCTTCACAAAACAACTTAAAGATGCTGTGGCCAAGAAAATACCCCTAATGTAGTTGATGGTCTTTACACAAGTGTCGAGTACATTTTTCAATTTTGGAGGCAATGCTTTTGCTGTCAAAGCATGCCGATGAAGGAAACGATGGGTGACTTGCAAGTGCGGAATTTCCCTCTTCACCAGAGCATAAAATCCAGATTTACTCCCTAGCATAACAGAAGCCCCGCCAATACACACAGACCCAATAGTTTGGATATCTAAATTGTATTTGGCAAAGAAGTCTTTCACAACCTGGCACACATCTTTTCCTTGTGTGGTTGTTTTCAGCTCCTCACAAAACAGGAAATCTTCTTTCACAGTACCATCACTAACATACCTAACCAATGCAATGAGTTGATTGCAATTTGATACATCAGTTGATTCATCCAACTGGAGAGAGATCTTCAGGGAACTAGACCTGACATCTGAAATAACTTGATCCAAAAATATCTTCACTCAAATCACCAATTCGACTGTGAATGACATTATTTGATAGCGACACTAATTCAAACATTTTTCATCCTTCTTGGCTCAGAACAATTATTGCTATTTCTAATGCACACAGTTTGACCAGATCTCCTGCAATTGTATGGGGCTTCTTGGACTTGGCTATTTTATATGCCACTTTGTACGAACCCAGCAGCAGTGGTTTGTCAGCAGAAACGAAACCTAATCTTAGAAAGGTTCCTCGAGGATCAAAACGGACTCTTTTTAGTTTTCAGTGATTTAAAACCATGACCTTTAACATCGGCTCCACCGTGCTTGTTGTTGAAATGCTCTTGCAGCTTAGATGGTTTCATATCTGAATTGGAAAACACAACATTTAAGCATGCACTGGGGTTTTTGCAAATCATAATTTCCCGTGCAAGTGAAACCAAAGCGCACGTAGTCATCATTCCATTTCTCTCTCTCTCTCTCTGTCTGTCTGTCTCTCTGTCTGTCTGTCTGTCTGTCTCTCTCTCTGTCTGTCTCTCTCTCTCTCTCTCTCTCTCTCTCTCTCTCTCTCTCTCTCTCTCTCTCTCTCTTTCTCTCCTTTTTTTTTTTTTACATAATCTGTAAAAGAGATAGACAAGATGAATTACTGTAGGGTTGATGATGATTTCTACTCAGTTTCTTGCAACACTTCACTGGTGGCTCCAGCAAAGAAAGTATATTTTCTATTGGATGATTGTTTTTCTTAGGGCTCTTAAAATTGACATAATAACGTTCAATGGAAATAATATCACAGAGAATATCATCAGAATAGACCCCCTTCGCAATGTTGGAAGGTCGGTTTCTGTATAGAACAGCCTCAGTTTTCTGACGTTACTATTATCCAACACGCTCGTTTGAAAAGGCCTACGAATAAGACTCACCCAACAACAGTCACCCAATACAAATTTGCTTTTAGACGGACTCTTCGATACGGGAACGCAAGCTTGTTTGTAAAAAGAATGTAAACAGTAACTGGTAGGAAGAAGCGCCCATTCATTTTCAGTTGTTAATTTGAATATGTATATTATCTTATCAGAATGTTATTGAAATATATTACTCTATTATTTTCATGTACTTTATGCTATTGTTTTCAGTACAAAAATGTTGTTATTAATATAGTTAACACAGTAAAAATTAGACATGCTTAGATTACTAATTCACATTACCTCGTTATCTATCAGAACCGTACCAAGGTCCCAACCCGTTTTCTGTATTTCAGTATGTTACTCGCACACTGGGTAACTTAAGAAAAGAGTCGTTTTCTTTTCCCCTGCCATTAAAATGGTTAAACATTTAGATTTACTTATCTATTATGTTTGCTAAATAGCCAAATCCAAGGTTTCGCGCCCTGTAAAAGGTTATCTCGCACCCCCAGTTGAGAGCCATGGTCTAGGAGCTAGGCGATTCCTGAGAGAGGAAAGGAGTGAAAAAGGATGTGTTGGCACGGTGTATATATATATATTGTACTATTTTATTATTTAATTGTAACCATATTTACATTATGTATTATAAAATGTATTTTTGTAATTATGTAAGATATCGCAGATGCGATGCGCGCCTTTTGTTTTGGCGCGAATTGGAGAGCGTGGCGTCAGTATCTAAGCAGCCTTGTAAGCAGGCGCA
Organism: Oratosquilla oratoria; assembly: GCF_046742065.1. Taxonomy (NCBI): domain Eukaryota; kingdom Metazoa; phylum Arthropoda; class Malacostraca; order Stomatopoda; family Squillidae; genus Oratosquilla; species Oratosquilla oratoria. Next base: position 47,063,413 of record NC_134811.1, on the reverse strand, counting down.
CGCAATTGTGATTGTATAAGTTTGTGTGTATCTAAATATAATATTCCACTTTTTAACTTTTTGCGCATTCATTAGCCACCCCAATACAAGGGCAGCCACAGAAAAGGTGATGAAGCCGGAGGAAGCGGAGAAAGGAGTTAGAAAAAAAAAAAAAAAAAAAAAAAAAAGGTGTGCCCGGTAAATTCGTCGACGGACAATTCGTCGACAGACAGTTCGTCGAACAGACGATTCGTCGAATGGACATTTAGTCGAACACCCTTTTTGTCGAACGATCGTTTCGTCGCGAACGATTGTTTTGTTGCATAAAAGCAATTTCTATCTGTCTGTCTGTCTGCCTGTCTCTCTCTCTCTCTCTCTCTCATTTTTTGAGGATTAGCACCGGCTCTATTGAAATATAGAATACATTTGATAAAAATAGATATAAACATACAAATTATGTGCAATGGCTTCTAGGTATTCTAGTGTATCTCTATTTGCATAGTAATCCATGAGTTTTTTCAACCGTGTTTCTTTTTAGTGTTTCTAGGCATAATATCGCATGAAGCCTGTTGTATTGTTAGTTCCCAATCATTTTGCTCTTTTTTTGAGTTTGGTCATAAGGCGAGATGAATTTGGATAGACGACTGACATTCTTTGTTGAAATGCGCGGTGCCAACCTTCAACAGAATTATTTGTGCGTGGTATTCCTAGCAAGGTCTTTTCTCTTACAAAGGATTACAAAGGCGGAGCATGCCGACAGGAGACCTTTTGATCCATATCTAGGTCGGATGCAAAAAAAAAAAAAAAAAAAAAATCATATTAATAATAAATAAAAACTATAATAATGTAAATAACAAATAAAATACATAAATAAATACATAGGTATAGTTGAATAACAAATAAACAGGTAAATAGTAAATGATAATAAATTGACATATAACTAATATTAAATGAAAATCAGACAGACAAATTATAACAAAACAAAAACAAATAATATAACATAAATTATAATCATTACAGCATCTTACTTAGGTATTTATCTAAATGATTCTTAAAGCTTTGAACTGAACTACATTGCACTACCTGTGCAGGAAGTTTATTCCATTCATTAACTACACGGTTGGCAAAGTTGTTTCTACCTACTTCCAAATTGAATCTATTTCCGGACAGTTTGAGACCATTGTTTCTTGTCTGATTCTCATTCAATGTGAAAATTTGGTCACTTTTGATGTTGTCAATTCCCTTTAAAATCTTAAAGACCTGTATCAAGTCACCTCTGAGTCTACGCTTTTTTAGGGAAAACAAATTCAAGTGCTTAAGTCGATTTTCGTATGATTTATTTTTGATATTTGGAATCAGTTTTGTGGCTCGCCGTTGTACTTTTTCCAATCTGTCAATGTCTTTAATGAGATTCGGTGACCATACGGAAACAGCATATTCCAAATGTGGACGAACTAACGATTTATATAGCTTGTTAATGAGTGATGGACTTTTGAAATCAAAAGATCGCGCAATCAATCCCAGAATCTTATTTGCTTTCTCAGAGGCTGAAATACACTGCTTGGATGATTTGAGGTCGTTACTGATAATTACGCCGAGATCTTTTTCACTATCCACTTTTGTTAACGAATTTCCAAATAACTTGTAATCGTACTTACTGTTATTTTTACCTATGTGCATTACCTTGCATTTACTTGTGCTAAATTTCATTAGCCACTTTTCAGACCATTGCTGTAATTTATCTAAATCTTCTTGAATATCTAATTGGTTTGAGTGATCATTTGCCACTCCGCACAGTTTTGTATCATCAGCAAATTTGGAAACAGTAGATTTTAGTCCATGGTCTATATCATTTATATATACTATGAATAGAAGTGGCCCAAGAACGGAACCCTGAGGAACTCCACTTGCAACACTTTTCCATCCAGAAGTTTTTCCATTTAAAACAACTCTCTGTTTTCGACCTTTCAACCAATTACTAGTCCAACCTAATAGGCTACCACTTATTCCATGCAAAGCTAATTTAGTAAGTAGTCTTTCGTGTGGGACGGTATCAAAAGCTTTTGCAAAGTCTAGATATATTATATGTATATTGTTTCTTTTGTCATAATTCGAGATAACTGTGTTGTAGAATTCGAGTAAGTTAGTCACGCAAGAACGTTTCCGTCTGAAACCATGTTGGCTATCATTTATCAAACGATTACCTTCTAAATGATATTCGATAGCATCTCTGATGATAGTTTCCATTATTTTTCCTACGATTGAAGTCAAACTTATAGGCCTATAGTTATTTGGTTTCTTTTTGTCACCTTTTTTGAATATAGGAGTAACGTTAGCTAGCTTCCATTCTCTTGGGACATCTCCGGATATGATGGATTTCTTGAAAATAATTTCTAATGGAACAACAATCTCATTTTTCATTTCCTTTAAGATTCTTGGATGCCAACCGTCAGGCCCTGGTGTTTTATTAACTTTGAGTTTGTCTATACACCTTTTAATTTTTTCTTTTGTTATATTTACCGTAGTGAGTAAGTTTACCCCAGACTTTTCACAGGTTTCAGTTTGGAATTCACGTTTACGAATACCGAGCTAAAATAATTGTTTAAGGTATTACACATTCCTTCATTTGAATATTCAAGTTGACCGTCAGCAGATAATAGTGGACCAATGTGATTCCTAACAACCTTTTTATCTCTAATGTAACTATAGAATTCTTTGGGATTCTCTTTAGATTTATCAGCGATGTTCATTTCGTATTGTCGTTTTCTTTTTCTTATTGTCTTTTTTAAATCTCTCTGTATTGATACATAACTTTCATAGTCATTTGATGCACGCGAGCACTTATATTTCTTATAAGCCTGTCTCTTTTTAGCAATACTTTTTTCAGTTTCTTTGTCGAGCCACTTTGGGCGAGCCTGAATGGGGACGTCTGTCCTTAAAAGGAATGTAAGTTTGAATCATCTTAGTGAGCGTATTTTGAAGTATTTCACACATCTGATCTACAGGCCTTTCGTTTAATTTTGCCTCCCAATCTGTAAGCTGAAGCTCCTGATGTAGTTCTATGAACTGAGCTTTACTGAAATCGGGTATTTTAGAAGAACAAGTATCTATTCTAAAATTGTTTAGGAGTTTGAATCTGACTAAGTTGTGATCGCTATTTGCAACAGATTCACCGACTTCTACATCAGTTACCATGCTTTCGCGGCTAGTGATCAATAAATCGAGTAAGTTTCCATATCTTGTGGGCTCTTTTACATGCTGAATTAAGTAATTGTCACCAAGAAAATCAATCAAGCGACTACCTATATGGCCATGTTCAAGGGTCATCCAATCAATGTCAGTAAAATTGAAATCACCCATTATCAATAAATCCCGGTTTCAGAAACTAGACAGTTCTTGAAATAACAGTTTGTCGTCTGCTAATGATAATGTCTTTGGCCTATATATTACACCTATATTCATTTTTTGTCCATTTGTATGGGTTAACTCAACCCACAAACTGTCATATGCATCCTGTTTCACTTTCTCTAAGACACAAGCATGAACATTGTTTTTAACGTACAATAGAACACCCCCACCTTTCTTGTGGTTTCTATCCTGATGAAAGTATTTAAATCCCGCAATATTAAATTCAGCTTCGAACTCTGTACCATTTAACCATGTCTCAGTTATTCCTATCATATCGAGATTTTCGCTTTTGACATACGCCTGTATTTCTTGAAATTTGTTCCTAATACTACGAGCATTAAAGTACATGGTTTTAAGAAACTCGTGATTATTTCTTTTTGACACATTTTGAGTTTCAATATCATGTCTTATATTATGATTTTGTTTTTTATTTATGCCTTGCTCTGTATTATCATTATTTGGTCCTTCATTGACATTCAATGCCTCATTAACATTTCTCCTATCAAAATTAACATTTCCCCCATCACGGACATCTGGTCGATTACGGTCATCCGATCTATTTTGTACATTTTGTCCCCCTACGTCACCGTGATTCACGCCGGCCTCCCGTCGTTCAGTGACATTATGTCCGGCATCCCTTTGTAAAATTATATTTTGTCCTCCAGTGACATTATATCCTACCGTGATATTTTTTCCTCCACTATAATTACATCCCATCGTGATCTTTTGTCTTCCACTGTCATTACATCCTATCTTGATATTTTGGCCTTCATTGACATTCTGTCCGGTATCTCTTCCTAAAATTATATTTTGTCCTTCACTGACATTATATCCTACCGTGATATTTTCTCCTCCATTATCATTACATCCTATCGTGATATTTTGTTCTCCACTATCATTATTTCCCATCGTGATCTTTTGTCCTCCACTGTCATTACATCCCATACATTCCATAAGGAGATATCAAAACTTGGGCTGTGTCGCCTTCCTCTTTGTACAGCATCTAACCAAGTAGTCCCAAAGTAGACGAGAAATTCTCCTAGGACTTCATCTGTTTCCTCATATAATGAAGCCATTAATTCATTAAATATGCCTATGACATCCTCCTTTGGAACGAATGCCAGTGAGTGCTGTAAGATTTTTTTTATTAGGAAAGCATTCCTTGGCTCATTATATTAATTTTGCAGGCCACATGCCTGAACTTTTCTCCAAAGGTATTGACCGAAATGAAAAAAATATCCAGATGTATGAGAGTCAGGAAAATTCTTTAACTATACTATTTATTGCAGCCTTTTCAAAATCAACAGTTATTGAGTTAGACTCCATAACACGCGTTTCTGTTTAGAAAATATTGTATCATATGTTTCTTGAGTTTTAGATTTCGTAATACAGTACACAAGTGGAACAGTATGATTTTCCCCAAGGAGAGCATGGATGGTATAGAGTTGATGGTTGTGAGGAGCACTATCGAACGTACCGTCGCAAAACCAGTGCATACTTTTTGCTAATAAATCGAGATTAGTGTCAGTTGCTATTAAAACGATATCTTCCTCTTCGACTAAAACAAATCTCTCCCATCTTAACGAAACCCTAAGTTTGTCTGTTATTTTGTTCCCATCTGTGAACTTTCTTTCTGACATCTGGTCGGTGAGAATGTGGCAGCGGAGCACCTTGTAGTATATCATTCACTGTCTTAAGTCGCCCTCCACATCTCCCTCTTTCTTCGCATTTCCAATAGGTAATGCTATCCCTCATTTTGTCAACTGTATAAACATACCCATTGTACAGTAGTTTCCCTCCACCACGTTTAGTAACAGTGAACTCCATGGCCTGTGAGAAAAAAATATATCTTATTAAACACACACACACACACACACACACACACACACACACACACACACACACACACACACACACACACACACACACACACACACACACACACACACACACACACACACACACACACACACACACACAGGCATACACATGCACACATGCACACACATGCACACATGCAGTCAGAGAACCGGGGTTCGATTCCCCGGTCGGGCGGAGATAAGTTGGGTTTGTCTCCTTTCACGTGTAGCCCCTGTTCACCTAGCAGCGAGTGGGTACGGGATGTTAGTCAAGGAGTTGTGACCTTGCATTCCCGGTGTGTGATGTGTGAGTGGTCTCAGACCTACCCAGAGATCGGCTAATAATGAGCTCTGAGCTCGCTGCCGTAGGATGGTGTCTGGCTGTCTCGACAAGAGGCTGCAGCAGATCCGTGGTGAATACATGCACACACTCACACACTCACACACACACACACACACACACACACACACACACACACACACACACACACACACACACACACACACACACACACACACACACACACACACACACACACACACACACACACACACACACACACACAGACACACACACACACACACACACACACACACACACACACACACACACACACACACACACACACACACACACACACACACACACACGCACATTACAAAGGATTACAAAGGCGGAGCATGCCGACAGGAGACCTTTTGATCCATATCTAGGTCGGATGCAAAAAAAAAAAAAAAAAAAAAAAATCATATTAATAATAAATAAAAACTATAATAATGTAAATAACAAATAAAATACATAAATAAATGCATAGGTATAGTTGAATAACAAACAAACAGGTAAATAGTAAATTATAATAAATTGACATATAACTAATAATAAATGAAAAATCAGACAGACAAATTATAACAAAACAAAAACAAATAATATAACATAAATTATAATCATTACAGCATCTTACTTAGGTATTTATCTAAATGATTCTTAAAGCTTCGAACTGAACTACATTGCACTACCTGTGCAGGAAGTTTATTCCATTCATTAACTACACGGTTGGCAAAGTTGTTTCTACCTACTTCCAAATTGAATCTATTTCCGGACAGTTTGAGACCATTGTTTCTTGTCTGATTCTCATTCAATGTGAAAATTTGGTCACTTTTGATGTTGTCAATTCCCTTTAAAATCTTAAAGACCTGTATCAAGTCACCTCTGAGTCTACGCTTTTTTAGGGAAAACAGATTCATGTGCTTAAGTCGATTTTCGTATGATTTATTTTTGATATTTGGAATCAGTTTTGTGGCTCGCCGTTGTACTTTTTCCAATCTGTCAATGTCTTTAATGAGATTCGGTGACCATACGGAAACAGCATATTCCAAATGTGGACGAACTAACGATTTATATAGCTTGTTAATGAGTCATGGACTTTTGAAATCAAAAGATCGCGCAATCAATCCCAGAATCTTATTTGCTTTCTCAGAGGCTGAAATACACTGCTTGGATGATTTGAGGTCGTTACTGATAATTACGCCGATATCTTTTTCACTATCCACTTTTGTTAACGAATTTCCAAATAACTTGTAATCGTACTTACTGTTATTTTTACCTATGTGCATTACCTTGCATTTACTTGTATTAAATTTCATTAGCCACTTTTCAGACCATTGCTGTAATTTATCTAAATCTTCTTGAATATCTAATTGGTTCATATGATCATACACACACACACACACACACACACACACACACACACACACACACACACACACACACACACACACACACACACACACACACACACACACACACACACACACACACACACACACGCGCGCGCGCACACACACACCACACACACACACACACACACACACACACACACACACACACACACACACACACACACACACACACACACACACACACACACACACACACACACACACACACACACACACACACACACACACACACACACACACACACACACACATGCACACACAGAGGGTGAGAAAAAAGAACACAGATAAGTAGAGCTCCCCAAAGCGTGACATGTTATTGGTTCTAATCCAGACAAACACTTCATAAGGCAGATGTGATGATGCTATGGTATCTGAGGTCAGACGACCGACAGAGGAGGTGACGTGGTGTGGCATGCAAAGTGTGATGATACGACTCGTGACCTGACACATGAGAGGTTGTTAAAGGAACGTGACGCTGCGTGGCGGGTGGCGTGACGGTGACGAACGAGGGCTTGATAATGCGTGACGTATGAGTGGCGTAGGGAGGGAGGGAGGGAGGAAGGATGGGAGGTCTGGAAAAGTTTTCAGAGAAATAGCGTAAAATTTTGGTTCTATCATTCATACCAAGTAAAGTCACAGACAAGTCTCCCCCCCCCCACCTTCCCGCCCTTGCACGAGAGCAAACTTTGTATCAATACATTGCCGTGCCTTTCTTGTTCACTCCACATGACGTTACACACAAGCCACGCCCCTCCCCCCCTTCGCACGGGCTGACTTGGTATCCACAGATTGATTTATCTTTGTCGTTCATACCATGCGGTCACACATAGCATGGCTCCCTGTGCTCGAACAGACTAAGTATTCATAGACTTTGGGAACTTCGAAAAGCTGGGACCCATTGTCGGTGATGTAACAGTGATTTGACTGCGATGTGACAGCCAAGTGACGGTGCTGTGACAATGGTATGAAGGTGGTATTGTTGAGATGTGACGGTGATATAACGACGATGTGACGGCGATGTTTCGACACTG
>NC_134811.1:47040396-47047896 GCF_046742065.1 Oratosquilla oratoria | reverse complement strand
GCACAAGAATGTTTTTATGGGATTATTTGCAGAAATTGCAAATACGAAGGTCACAATGAGTATCAATGTAGGAACCCTCCATTCTGTATTTATCATAATAAAATCGGACACAGAACTCATGAGTGCCGGAATTTTCGGGTACCCCCAGGGCTAAGAGGAAAACCCCCAGACACAGAATAAACAATTTCAGATCTCCCCATATATATACCGATAGGCGGTATTGTGTTAAGTATGGGAATGCAAGAGAGATGAAAGAAACTGACAAACTGATAATTACTGTTGGTAAAACTTCTGTAGGACCTCTCATTGCGGGTAAAGTGTTCAATAAGCCTATTCAAATTTTTATTGATACAGGGTCTGTAGTTAATGTAATTACTAGTAAAGTTTTAAACCAGTTGAACCCAGGAGTGAAAATGTTGGAACCAATGCGTTACACATTGCAAGGTGTAACTGGAAATCAGTTAAAAACATTAGGTAAGGTTGAGCTAGAAGTTGCCTTATATACAAATGAACAATTGTACATACCAGTGATAGTGGTAGAAGAGTCTGTTTTTCCAGGAGATTTATTGATAGGATTTGCAACTATGAGAAAAGAAAACATGGTAATTTGTCCTGCTGACTTAGGAATTTTAGAGAAGTCACAGTTAATCCCATTCTTAAATCAACCAGACTTAAGACCAGTGACAGGAATCAATGAATCCTTAGATAACATTTCTATCCTAGATAGCGAGGCCGAGCGGTCCAACCCTACAGAAGGTAAAACAATTTGTGAACCCAACTCAGAAGTTCAGGAAATCCCAGAGATTACTAAATTATCAACCACAGATGCCTTGAGAATTGCAGATTGCGGATTGACAAGGTCGACATTGTTACATCCCATGTCAATTAATAAGGTTGAAGTGTGTTTGAAAGGAATCAATGTAGACTCTGAAGTAATTACAGTCCCAGAATCAGTTAAACTTAAAGGATTGAAGTGGGACTCAGGGATTTATAAGACAAATAAGAACAGAGTAGAAGTATTAGTAATTAATACTATGAATAAAGAGATAGTTTTAAAGAAAGGTACACAAATAGGATGTATTCAGGTGTGTACTAAACCTATTAAGATTTTAAATGAGAATAGTGAGGAGATAGAATTACCAACTTCATCAATTTGTTCAGTTCAAGAAGGCATAGACTTAAGAAATAGATATAAAGAATTATTACAATCAACTAATTGCCCTGAGTTGGATGAAGCTTTATTTGCTTTGCTTATGAAACATAAAAAAGCAATTGCTTTGCCGGGGGACGCCTTAGGCAAAACAACTGTTTTAAAACATCACATTAAGTTAAAACCAGGAACACAACCTATCTACATACCAGCCTACAGAGTTCCTCACTCTAAATTAGCTGTAGTAGATAAACTCATCACTGAAATGTTATCACAGGATATTATTGAACATAGTAAAAGCGAGTGGAATTTTCCGTTGATCTTAGTACCAAAGTCTGATGGGACTATGCGACCAGTTATTGATTACAGGGAATTGAATAAGCACACCATTCGTGACAGGTTACCATTACACATTATCGGTGACATTTTGAGAAGTTTGGGAACTGAGAATAGATATTTTAGTACTATAGATATCAAATCAGCTTTTTGGCAAATAGAATTGCATGAAGATTCAAGAGAGTTTACAGCATTTTCTACTACAACAGGACATTATGAGTTCAAGAGAATGCCATTTGGGTTATGTAATAGTCCATTAACTTACATGAGATTAATGAATACTATTCTAGATGGATTGTTAGGAAACACTGCCAGTGTATTTCTAGATGACATTTTGTATACCAGTGTGGTACGTAGTTGTGGCCACCGCGAGCCACCAGTGTATACCAGTGGTAGGTATGGGGTTGTGGCCACCGGTGTATACCTTTGTAGGTATGGTTTAGTAACCGTTATATATGGTGTGGGTGAGAGCACCGCTGGACACCAGTTGTATACCAGTGTAGGTATGTAGTTGTGGCCACCGCGAGCCACCAGTGTATACCAGTGTAGTACGGTTGAATAACCGTTAAAATATGGTGTGGGTGAGAGCACCGCTGGACACCAGTTGTATACCAGTGTATACCAGTGTATACCGTTATGGTATGGTTGAGTAACCGTTATATATGGTTACGTAGGGAAGTCTTAATGTGGCGAGATAGACTCCAAAGCGGGAGTTTTCTATTTATTAAACAACAAAAGTTTCTGGTTAAACTACAAATGGAATGCCCTTTGGGGCTAAATACAATAAGTGCCAGGCCTTGACCTAGGGCACGATAGCTCTGACCTCCGGCCGGTAGGTTCGTGACCTACCCAGCCTCTGGCAGTAGGTTCTTCACCTACTCCAGCTCTGGCAACATTACATGGATGTCATAGAATATATAGGGTTAGAAGGGTTGCTGTAAGCAAAGGCGTTAGTCTCGTTAATCTATGGATTGGGGACGGTTTAGATATATAAGGGTTAGTTGTATAATTGGTGGATATTGTTAGGTATATTATATCTATGTTAGTTTATGCGTAATACACTAGGGCAGTTATAATAAAAGGATTTATGATACGTTAGTCTGGTGACACTAGGCATCTATACTTGTTTGTCTTCAAATGTGCTGTGTTAGGGGTGCATATCGTGGGAAACGCAAGGTAAGCAAGAGGAAGTCTCGCTCTGTTGCAAGCATGTGGATCACGTGCGTGGTGGGTGATGGTTAGTAATGGTAAAGGATACATTGCCTCCCTGACCTTTTTGAGGTACGTCCTCGTACCTTGGGTTAAGGTCGTGACAGTGGGGATGGCATACATAATTGAATATAATATAATATATGATAATTTGTAAGTTTGCTAGTGGGTGATATTGATCAACAAAATATGTTTGAATGAGTAAAAAGGTGGGATTTTTACGTATATTATCATATCTTTTTTTTTCAGTTAGCTATGTACAAAAAAAATTACACTAGTATATTCTCTTTTCAATGAGGACAAATTTCACTGTTCACCATACACTTGTTTCTCTGTTCAATGAGAATTTATTTTATAATCTCTTTTCTATGAGATATTATTTGGAATGTACTATTTCACTACAGTCATAGCTTACTGAAGACATGACATCCTAAGTGGTTAGTGTGTTTTTAATTAATATGTTAGATTGTGTAGAGCTAAAAATACATATATAACATTTTATAGACATATAAACTTATACAAGTTTGTTATTTATGAGAATTGTTATTGGCTAAAATTTACATTTATATTTATTTAAGGCAGTTAATTTATTTTATTTTATTTATCTATTAATATATTTTTATTTATTCTAATGTATGTATGGTATGAATTGCTTATTCATCTTGTTTGAGTGGGTGGGGTTTTGAGTGTATTATTCCGGGGCTTCACGGTCGGAAGGAAGTAGAGAAGTATTGTATAGATATTTAATCTTTTTTTTATAAGTAAATGATCGTGAGGACCTATCCTATCGAATCGCATGACGTCCTGCGTCCGAAGGGGGAATAATTTTTAAGTGTTGGTTATGTTCATCTTGGGAATTGTCGTTGCATATTGATTTATCTTAATTTACTATGTTTCGGGTGACTGCCTGGGAGATTTCTTCGCGGTGACATTTTGATATTCTAATTCTACGTTAAAATTGAAAAAGTATTTGTAAGTTAAAATTACATAGTGGAAGTTTTGATTATTAGGTTTTGTTTATCGTGGACTTTGAATTTCTATAATTGTAACTAATAGATAGTTCTACGTGAGCTAATTTACATTTAAAAAAAATTGTAATTAAAATTATTATTACATTTGTTATGCATATACACTATGGGTGTATGATGTACAAGAATAAAATTAAATAATAAATTTGGGGTACTTAACGCAGGTCTGCGCTGAATTCTGGAAGCACTGTTCTGCTCTGTTGGTGAATGTGACACTGTCGTGGGTTAAGTTGTTGACGTCCAGCTGACGCTGAACATCGCAGTGTCAGCAATTCTCGGTGCGCCAAGGGTGGCGGTTGAGGGCGAGAATGCTGACTCGATGCGGGTCCGGGTCTAGTTGCGAAGCTCATTGTCTGGGTGGACATGGAGGGGGGGGGAGGTGGTTTCTCGTCCGGCTTCTGAATTATATATAAAAAAAGGGGAATTAGTGGGAGTCTATGGTTTATACTCACGGAGATTGGTGACGGTAGTTTGGGTGGCGGACGAGTGTCTCGTCGGCCTGGGTTTTCGTCTTGACTGAAGTCGTGATGTCGTGTTGATCTAGGAGTTGGTGCGCTGGATCTCTACAGGTGATTAGCTTGGGTTCACTGCTTGAAGGGATATAGGTTAGATATGCTTACCGAGGTGCTGAGCTTGCAGATTTCGCGTTGTTCTCGGGTGAATGGAAACCTGTGGTTTTGATTGAAGTTCTATCTCTTGGTTTGGATTCGTGATGAGGTGCGGTGTAGAGTTGACCGGTTCTTCTATGTCGCTGTAGATATCTGTCTACAGAGACTATGGTAGCGTACTGCCACCAGGTGGTTCAAAATCGAATGGGTTCGATTTCACCACCGATTCTAAGATTGATGCAAAGCTGCGATCTTAGAATTCTGACTGTCGTCTCGAAGGGAGTGGTTGGTTGTGCGCCTGTGGGTAGACGTGTTGCTTGCTTGACGAAGTGATGAGCTAGCTTTCTGATGCGGTTGATGAGAAGTAGACGATCTCGGTCGTCTGAGCTGCAGGCGCGGCTCATCTGAATAGAATCAAGTGGCTTGAAGGAAGATATGAGAAGTCGAAGATAGACGGTTTCTTCTTCGTTGCTCCTTCTGAATGTTCTGAATGGTAGGCGTGGCTTGAATGACTGAAGAATGTATTCGGCCTTCTGTGGAAGGCATATGTGAAACCAGTGTTTCGTGGTATAAGGTAGGCTTGTATCTTCGGAGGTTGGAATAGAGTACCGCTCGCCAGTTGGATTGGTTGTATAACCTTTGTAGTATGGCTGATGACGGCGCTTCTATTCAGGACGTGGGCGAACCGCTGCTGCCGCCAGTTGTATACCAGTGTGGTACGTAGTTGTGGCCACCGCGAGCCACCAGTTGTATACCAGTGGTAGGTATGGGGTTGTGGCCACCGGTGTATACCTTTGTAGGTATGGTTTAGTAACCGTTATATATGGTGTGGGTGAGAGCACCGCTGGACACCAGTTGTATACCAGTGTAGGTATGTAGTTGTGGCCACCGCGAGCCACCAGTGTATACCAGTGTAGTACGGTTGAATAACCGTTAAAATATGGTGTGGGTGAGAGCACCGCTGGACACCAGTTGTATACCAGTGTATACCAGTGTATACCGTTATGGTATGGTTGAGTAACCGTTATATATGGTTACGTAGGGAAGTCTTAATGTGGCGAGATAGACTCCAAAGCGGGAGTTTTCTATTTATTAAACAACAAAAGTTTCTGGTTAAACTACAAATGGAATGCCCTTTGGGGCTAAATACAATAAGTGCCAGGCCTTGACCTAGGGCACGATAGCTCTGACCTCCGGCCGGTAGGTTCGTGACCTACCCAGCCTCTGGCAGTAGGTTCTTCACCTACTCCAGCTCTGGCAACATTACATGGATGTTATAGAATATATAGGGTTAGAAGGGTTGCTGTAAGCAAAGGCGTTAGTCTCGTTAATCTATGGATTGGGGACGGTTTAGATATATAAGGGTTAGTTGTATAATTGGTGGATATTGTTAGGTATATTATATCTATGTTAGTTTATGCGTAATACACTAGGGCAGTTATAATAAAAGGATTTATGATACGTTAGTCTGGTGACACTAGGCATCTATACTTGTTTGTCTTCAAATGTGCTGTGTTAGGGGTGAATATCGTGGGAAACGCAAGGTAAGCAAGAGGAAGTCTCGCTCTGTTGCAAGCATGTGGATCACGTGCGTGGTGGGTGATGGTTAGTAATGGTAAAGGATACAATTTTAATAGTTTCTCAGACTGCAGTGGAGCACTTTAAGAAATTAGATTTGATATTCTCAAGACTAGGAGAAGCAGGGTTAAAAGTAAAACTTGAAAATTGTAAGTTTTTGCAAGACAGTGTCATTTACTTAGGACATAAGATAGACAGACACGGACTTAGTACAGTAAATTCAAAGGTTGACGCTGTCAAGAATTTTCAAGTTCCGACCAATGTAGACAAGGTTAGGAGCTTTTTGGGATTAACAGGATATTATAGAAAATTCATTCAAAGTTATGCTGACATTGCTAATCCACTAAGTTCATTGTTAAGAAAGGACTCAAAGTTCATGTGGGGACCTGCACAACAGCAAGCTTTTGACAAGTTGAAAGATAAACTCACGAGTTCACCTATTCTAATTTTTCCCGACTATGAAAAAGAATTCATTCTTTGTACTGATGCGTCTGACATAGGGTTAGGAGGCATACTAATGCAAGAGAGAAATGGAACTTTGAAACCCATAGCTTACACATCCAGACTTTGTAATAGTGCGGAGAGAAACTATTCTATAACTGAAAGAGAAACTTTAGCAGTAATTTATTCTTTAGAAAGTTTTAGGGATATGATACTAGGGTATCCCATCAGAGTCTGGACTGATCACACAGCTATTCAGAACTTATTTAAGCATAAGAATCTTAGAGGCAGACTTGCTAGATGGTTTGCGATACTTCAGTGCTATGAGGTTCAATTTGAATATATTCCGGGTAGAAGGAATGTAGCAGATCCACTTTCTAGAAACATTAGTCAACCAATGACTGGGACTGGGTTGATTAATTTTGTTTGTAGTATAGAAGAATTAGTAACTTTAGATGAAGAAATGCTAATAAGAGAACAGAGAGATGATGAGACATGTGATTCAATAATCAAGCATTTGATGAACCCAAGAGGAGATCCTCCAAAGCTACCAAAGGGGTATAAGATAGAGGAATTTCATTTGATTAATGGAATTTTGTATAGGAAAACATTTGTAAATGGGAAAGATATTTCTAGAGGTCAAGTAAATCAGTTGGTTATACCACAAACTCTGGTAAATGAGATATTGAAGTTACTTCATGATAGTGATTGTAGTTCACATCCTGGAAAGGATAAAACTTATAGACAAGCACAACTTAAATACTTTTGGCCAGGAATGAAGAAAACTATATATGATTATATAGAAAAGTGTGTAAAATGTGTAAAGGTGAAGGGAAATACACCAAAACCTGCTCCTATACTCACCTATCCCATTCCACAGAAACCTTGGGAAAGAGTTCACATGGATACATTGGAATTACCAATGTCCGAAAACGGCTTTAAATACCTATTTGTTGCTATTGATTATTTTTCAAGATTTTGTATATTGCAACCCATTATCAATAAGAAAGCTGAAACTATTGCTTCCGTAATCTATGATCAGATAATCTGTAACTTTACTACACCTAACATCCTAGTTTCAGATAATGGGACTGAATTTAATAACAAAATCTTGGAAAATCTATGTAGTGTATTCCACATCAAGAAAGTC